>NC_134457.1:31971200-32275218 GCF_047948215.1 Lycorma delicatula | reverse complement strand
GTATTCTGAGCTATGCGACTAATAAAATAATTTTAATCCAACTACATTTCAACATAATTATATTAATTATATTATATTTAGAGTAATTAAAATAAATAAACAATATTATTATTTATTAAAATAAATAATAAATAACATTAAATGAAACCATTACTTTAATGCTTAAAAGGTGAGGTGGGGAATAAAATCGACTATCCAAAAACAGCATGTCCTTAACCTATGAATATTAGATCGTGGATACCAGTGTTCTTTGGTGGTTGGGTTTCAATTAAGCACACATCTCAGGTACGATGGACCTGAGACTGTACAAGACTACAATTCATTTACATTCATACATATCATTCTCATTCATCCTCTTAAGTAATACCTTACGGTGGTTCCAGAGGCTAAATAGAAAAAGAGAGAGAGGTCCCCATCGCAGCTTCGACTGCACTATATGGTTACTTGCGTTTCCCATAGCGGTCAATTCTTTTATTTGGTTCCTTAGTCAAGCAACTGCAGACAGGTACAGCCTGTCACATACACAGTTACGGATGCAGTGGCTTTGTTGGCTGAGCCACAACGCCATATTATACCTTCACACTCCTTAAAAAAAAACCTGAAAATTGTTTTTAATTTATTTATCAGAAGAGTATTTGCAAGCCCAAATCTACTGAATATCTCATTTACTAAAGTCAGGATTGAGAAAATCTACAATCATTCATTACCAAGTTTAATATAGGATGAGATCCTAAAACTAAACTCTTGATTGGTTCTGGCAGCTCATTAAGTGTAGGGAAGTGAAACTTTCCCACCAGAACAACATAAGCCAGGTGCTTCACTTTCCATTTTTTTGTAAAACAATAATTGCATATTTTAATCATTCCACCAATTTGTAAATACTATTAATATAATCCAAATGAGGATCATATTCAAACGCAGATCTTAACTTTAAAGTGGCTTTCCTACATTGTATAGCATCATAAAATAGAGCCTCATGCTCTTCTATAGTTTCGTGTAAACACGATGTAGACTCACCTCGCATCTGTAGATTTTCTACCAATATTACTTCTCTTCAGCATGATTTTAGGAAAAAAAAAGTGATACCAAAATCACTCTCTATAAAAAAAAGGATGATGCTTGGGTTTGTTTGCCATATGTACCCACATTTTTATTTTAGTTACTATTGGTGCAGAACGGACCAATGGTGTTGCACCAGGCAGCTGCACATGGCTCCCTCCACAACTTTCTCTTGCTAGAAGCAGTCTGTGGTCAATTAATTTAATTTCTAAGGGTAATTATTTTACCCTTCACAAGCACAAACCCATATATAGGTCTCTGAATGTGAACGGGTATTTGCCTTTGTGTAGTTACATATAAATTCCAAGAGATGGCAGAAGATGTTCTTTCAATCATTTTGAGAGAAATTCCTGGTACAACGTGATTAAGAACCATTTTACTTCAGTTATCAGATAAATTAATTGACTGAGGATGTAAAGATGCGTGCATTATTTTTTTTTTTTTTTGCTCATTTTTAAGTAATTTGTTTACAAACTGCACCTTCCAAAACTTCATTTTCGGCTTGCTTCGTTTGAATTCAAACAAAATTTTTGAAATGAATAAAAATTTATATTATTATAATAAAACCATATTATACTATTCCCTGCCTACGCGCAATACTTCTTCAAAATTTCTGTTTTTATATTACCATCAATGTTAGTATTGTTACTATTATTATTCAGTGTCTTTTACATGAAAAGAACTCAGTGTAAAATATAACCAAAATCACCACCTATAGTTTGCAAATTTTAGTGCGCTTAATGAGACTTGTTCTGTTTTTGCATAAGCTTTTTCTCATGAATTAATTAAACTAGATTGATGGTAGAATTCAGCAAAGCCACAATGTATATGTTGTTTTTATGCATGAATACATGTTTTAAGTTACTTTAAATATTTTTGTATGAACGTATGAACGTTTTCCACCTACAGCCATAAAACATCGCCGCTCAACAGCCTACAGCCATAAAGCATCGCCGCTAAAGGGTAATTTATATTTTATATTTATATTTTTATTTACTTATTATTAATTAATTTTATTTATTTAATTTCATAATTTTGAATAATCAAATATTTATCACCTATCACTGAACCAATATATCATATTACCTGAGAAATTGAATACAACTACATTAACCTAACTACTATGCGTATATCAAAGAAATAATTTTAAATATCTGATATTCAATAATTAACAATTATAAGCAGCACATGCTCTTGTGATTTAGTAGACTGAATTTAGTTGTTGCATTAAGTTCAACATTCACATAGCAGAGCCAAGATACTATATAAAAACTTGTTGCGTAAAACGCAACCTATCCACTGCCTAGTGGAGAACCAACATACTACATACAGACGCAGTGAGGCATTATCTTTTTAACGTTGTTTTTAATGTTTTTTTGAGATGAAATGCCATCTACAAACCTTCTCAGTTATGCCAAGAAAAATGGGTAAAACTTTGGTTGTGATTGATCCGGGTAGTTTATTTCAAACAAAAAACCCCTTCGTCTTTATATAATAGTCTAGACTAGCCTACAAGAAAATTTGGTAAAATTAAAATACAATATAGATACACTTCCAGGTTTTTAGGATCACAAACATAAATAAATCTAGTATTTATAAATAATTATTACAGCAATTTTTATTTAGATAATTATGATATTAAAAATGTATCTACTAAAAAAAATAAAGTTATAATTAAATAAATCATCAATGAGGATTTAAATTTGAGTATTCTCAGTTATAAGCCCATTATGGATGATGTTTGATAAAAAATCTGATGTGGGCACCACATGAATTCCTTGTAAGCCTATTAAATTATATTTTTATTACATTTTTCTTTTTTTTGTACAATCACAGGTTAATAGTTATTAATAAATCAATACATTTAAATAAGAAAAAAAAAGGAAATGAAGTCTGATTCTTGTCGATGTGCTTTCCCCTTGTAAGATCCAAATATTTCATTAATTAAAATTTTATGTACTATATACAAGAAAGTAAAAATAAAGAGAATTCGGTAATTCAGTATTGTTTTTTTTCTACCTACAATGTATATCAATCAATATTTTCAGTAATATTAGACAGGTAGTTCAACTTAGGGAGCCAAGTAATTAGAACGTACTTTATTAAAAGTGACAAGTTATTTTGTTTAAAAGAGACAGAACAAAGAATTTGCATTAAATTTTGAGTTAAAAGGTATAAAGTGCAGTAAAGTAGTGAAGGCTTTTGGTGAAGATGTTACATACACACAAAGAGTTAAAAAGTGGTACAAACTGTTTCAAGAAAGACCGTGAAGATGTAAGAGTTAAATGTCCTAACACATCAACAACCAATGAAAATATTAACAAAATAAAGGATATTGTGATTAATAATTATTGTATCACTATTAAAAGTAACTGAAGAGGTCAGAATCTCTTATGGTTCATGTGAAACTACTTTGATTAGCATTTTGGGAACAAAACTAGCACAAAATTTGTTCTAAAACTGTTGAATTGTCAACAAAAGAAGCATAACAGATAACTCAGAATTACTGACATGTTCATAACAGATAATGAAAAGGGGCGTATGGTGGTTATATTGGAATGAAAATCCAATTTTCCAAATGAAAGTTTCCTGAAAGACCAAGATTGAAAAAAGCACACAGTTTTATCATGTTAAGGTTTTACTTTTTTTTTTATTACAATGGAATATCCATTATGAATTCTTAATGCACAGATTTACAGTCCAACAAACAGTATTACTTGAATGTTTTCTTTAGAAAACAACCACAAATGTTGGCAAACAATTCTTGAATTTTGCACAATGGTAATAATCCGGCTCACACTTTACTATTAATTTGTGATTTTTTAACAAAAAATACAGTTACTGATGCTACAGCCTCCACTATTTTCCAGATGTGAAGATGTGACACCCTGTGACTTTTTCTTGTTCCCACTGATTAGAGAGTATTAAAAGGATAATGATTGTGACGAAATACATGAAATATCACTAAGTAAACTTAAGGTTATATTAAAAAAAATGCTTTCCACAAATGTTTTAAAGAATGGAATAACCAAAGGCATAAGTGTGTTGCTTCTCTGGGGACTACTTTGAAAGAATCAATATCAATACAGAAGAATAAATCCTTTTTTTTTAAATTATTCTTATTTTTTATCCCTAGTATTATATTTTACATTTGTAGTATAAAATCCTTAATAATCAATAAAATACTTCATCATTACCAAACCAAGTGGACCAATCTTAGGAGCCAATGATGATGTAGCACCAACTTCTCCTCCAACACATCTCAGATACACTGCAAGAAAAAATTACAACTAATCAATTTGAATAACCAGTACTAACTGAATATTTTCAAAAATTAAAAGACCACATTAGATATATAATTATTAAAAATAAAAAATTATGTTCACACTAACACTGAAACCAATTCTTTAAGTATATGTCAAAACACTATTGTTTGGAATGATGAAGGTCGACTATTCATCAGGTTGCCAGATTTAATCATGTAATAAAAATCCGCAAGTACATTTTCAGTCTTCAACATAACACAGTAACTTACTTCACATTCTAAGAATAAAATTTCTAATGTTTTCTTTCTTCTGAATTTAACGTTAAATGTTTTAACGATTTGTAGGTTATAATTACTGTTATTTAACTGCATTCACTGGCATTAGTTAGTAATTCATTTTTAATAAGTAACAGGGTTAGAGTTATTCATGATGACAGACTAATTGTGATAATTCATTCTAATAGCAAGACAATATTATTCCAAATAAATCTTTGAAAGAACATTTTTTTATTTTGAATCTAAAGGGGTATTATATGACAAGACAATGATCAGAATTAGGTCAATTAATTTCAGATTATCCAATGGTAGCAGTTGCTAATTTTTAACAACTGTTTCATCACAATTTCAGAGTTGAAAGCGAAGGTTAAATTTTTAATTCACAATTATGTCAGCCAACTTTGTACTTTTTTGAGATTAGTGAAAGATTTAATAACTTCCAAGTTACAGCTAAGTTCCAAGATAACAGCTTAATAACTAATAATTTTAAGTTAATAACTTCCAAGTTAAGAAAAACCAATTTATCCTGGTTAACACATGCTGTATTGTATGTATAGTTATTATTTTGGTCCATGAAGAAAATAGCAAAAAAATATAAATAAATAAATACACTGAATCTTAAGTAATAGTGAAAAATCTGTACTTTAGATTTATAATTTTTTTTTGAAAAAAGACATACTCCATTTTTTGTGCAGACTACTTCTTGAAAAAGACCTGGGGTTCACCATATCCTTACTATTTTATGAACTTCTTAATATATTATAATTTACACAAAACCAATTAAATTAGAACTGAAAAGGGACTAACACCTCACATTTTCCCAAATCAACCTTATGTACGTAGTAATGTAAGTCATTAAAATCTGATCACTGAAAATTAGCTGGGTACTATTGTTTACAGGGGTGGGACACTCTACACTAAGTACCTTAATGGATTTTGTTTATTTTTGATATGAATAAGCTGTATATAATTGTATATTTAATGTTAATTAGACAAGGTTAGCGAGCATAGGTTATGTTCGGTTAATTATATTGATTCCATGTACTGACAAATTGTACATATACCAACATAACCTACGCTCGCTAAAGTTCTCTAATTAATGTTCAATATATAAATTAAACAAAAATATATAAATAATAAATAAACAAATTTACACAAAATATATATATGCATATACAAATTGTAAACAATTTATTAACAATAAAAGTGATTTTTAAACTAAATACAATAATTAACTTATAAACAGTAGTAGTACTTAAAAACAGTGCAAATCAAGTGTTTCCCATTAACACAATAGTACAATTTTCCCTGCATAATTTTATTTTTTATCCCACACACAAGTTACATTAAAAGAATTTTACCAACTATTTTCATAACATCTGTACTAAATTACTACAGACAGCAGCATACCCTAACCTATCAACATTACATCAAGCAATCTTATAGCATTACAATATTATAAGAAATTATTCAATATTAGAAATTTCTTAACAAAAATAAATACAAATTTGTACGTTTACCGAATACAAGCACAACTGATTATTTTTTAAATACCAAATTTATATATTTTTTTAATATAGGAATGCTATTTGATTACATGCTGCCACAAATAGGAAGCCATTAAACAATATAAATTAAGTTTCCTAATCTCAATGATGTGAATTCAATTCTGTATCTGTACCATTCGTTTTTGTAGGTTGTTACCTAGAAATGGTTCTGTGAGTTTATCTTGAAAGAAGTTTCATTTTGCTACCAACATTTAACATGAATTTTGGAATTTGCCAACTAATGAACACAATGCCATTGAGTTCCCATTAACTGCATGGCATTCAACCAGGAACCACGAGATGTTGCAACTAACATGCTATGTGTCTTTTACACACTGACAGCGTTACATGGAGTTTGGTTTTTAGCAGTATTTGTCATGAAAACGTTAAGTGTTTCATTGTAAAAGAAGCTGAAAGATTCAAATCTTGCTAATTGCTACCAAAAACAACACTGATGGGAACATACTGGACTTTGATACCTGGCTTCTGTACCAAAGTGAAGTACTGGAAATGGGAAGGTTCCACCATTATACTGAGAGTCGTTTGAACTATTTCGTTAATCCTAAGAGCAGTACTCATACTCAAACCATTAAATGCTTGTGGGAATCACTGAAATGACAGAATAAAAAGCCTAGTGGAACTGCCAGGCACCACGTAGAATCCTACTTTGTCTAATTCATGTGGCTTCACATGATTGAGGATGAGAACCTGTTCCAGAAAATATTTAATGCAATAAAGGGCTGCCAGAAGTCACCATGTAGTAGTCTAAGTAAATTTTTTGTGAACTTAAATACAATGCAGTAGCACATAATTTAACAATAAAGAAATTTGTTTGAAAAATCCACTAATTTGGAGGGGACAAGCAGTGGCACTGATATTAAGTAAAAATACCTTAAAAGGAATCCATATTATTCGTGTAACCACAAATAATGAACAGAAGACAAAGATTCTACGCACTTTTACTTCTTTTATGTTTTCTAGTAAATCATAACACTTCCTGGTTTGAAAGACCATACAAGCTTTTGCTTGTGTAGAATTATTAAACCTCTAGAATAGTACTTAATCTCCATATCACACACAAAAAAATTACAAATTTTACGATAAAATAATACACAAGATAAAATAAAAAATAACCATATAAACTAAATTTACTGTGACATAGTAACATACATACATTAAAAAAAAAAAAAAATGAATTGCAGGTTATAAACAATCCTGGTTCGATTGGCATCTGATGTGAACTGAACATGAACTGTTTACATAAGGATGATTATGACAGTTACTGTATTTAATTAAAGTTATTTACAGACTCTAATAAAAGAGATTATGAAAATTAGATGCATGTAAAAAAAAAACACAAACAACTCATAGCAGCAAGTGAAAAATATAATTTTAAATTTCTTAATAGAAAATAAATTCATGTGTGACAATCACATTAGTTAATAAAACAGGATTAAAACTTAACTGATTGTGTCAGGTCTATGACCCAAGACACTATTTTATAATTAAAGTTTAATATTTGCCTCAATGGTATTACGTTGGCAAGCCTGATAATTTCCTATCATAATTCTTTCTAACAGTCAGTAAAAAGCCTCCCTTAGTTTGTGTAATATAAGTAACAGAAAGAAGCTACTTGACCCAACAAGACCAGTTGTGTTACACTATTGTGAGGGATTTTCTTAAAAATTTAGGCCACCTTTTAGTACAAAATTTATTTTTAAAAAGGTATCACTCCGGGAGACCCAAAAAACTTGAACATGACATTACTGTAATTGATGTTCAACAACTAGAGGAGTGAGATGTGAAGTTAGAAGGAAACGGAAATGCTGTCGGGAATGATTATAGTTTTACATCAGCAAAGTTCAACTAAAATGAGGAGCTTTATTTTTTACAAGGTTTTGAAATTTCTGTTTTTCTTTGATTATCTTGTTTTAAACAGGGAAATATTTACTTTTATTTGAATAAAAAACTGTTTCTTTTTCAAATATAAGTATTAATTTCTTTTTAATTCCAATAATATATTATTAATTTAATTTAGGTGTTCAGCTCATAGTGATCCAACCCACCAGGTTGGTCTAGAGGTGAACACATCTTCCCAAATCAGCTGATTTTGAAATCAAGAGTTCCAGCAATCAAGTCCTTGTAAAGGCAGTTGCTTTTATGCGGATTTGAATACTAAATCATGGATACCGGTGTTCTTTGGTGGTTGGAATTCAATTAATTACACATCTCAGGAATAGTAGTTACAAAACTACACTTCATTTACACTCATACACATCATCCTCATTCATCCTAAATAATACCTAAACAGTAATTACCAGAGGCTAAACAGCAAAAAGAAAGTCACAGTGACTCGACGCAACTAGTAATGTTATAAAAAGCGGGTGACTAGTTAAGGTTAATCCCTGCGTAAATAATACCTGTATGTATTACTGTACATATTATTGTGAACAATTACTTTTTCATTAGCAAACATTTTGAAATGAACTAAAGCAATGAACCAAATAATTCACTCATATTTTTTGTACTTATGCAACCTTGGATTATTGCCCAAATGCTAATAAGTTTCCTACTGAAAAACCAGATGCAAGCTGCTCTATACATCATTGGTCATCAAATACAAAGAAATCTTTTAAATAAGGATTAATAATTCAAGATAATTAGTTAAATATCACCTGAAATGTTTAAACTATCACCAAACCTAACTTCAACTAGCAGCCACATGCATGTTGCCACATTTACAACATAACTGCAGGTAAAAATAATTAATAGCAAATTACATGACTATTGCATAAAACATTCATTAATGACTGTAACCAAACACGATTTTAATAAACTAAAATAATGTACAGAAGAGTAATGCGAAATTTTTCAATATAAAATAGCAATATAGAACATAAAAATAACATGGCTATAAAAATAAACCATCCAATTTCTATTACAAATCAGGCCCAGTATCCCCACTATAATTAAACAAATTAAGGGTTCGTAAAAACTTATTAACTGCATTTACACAAGCAAAATACTAATAATTACGAAAACTGTAAACAGGCGAAATCGATGTAACAGTATGATGGAATAATTACCTAAATTTGAAACCGTATCTTAATCATATGCATAACAATCGCACTGATTGGAGAATAAAAAAAGGGCGTTTGAATTTCAGTTAAATTCTAAATAATATAATCTGGCAATAAAATTGGATAAATTAATGAAATTTTCAAATATACAACGAAGTGCCGAATGAAATATAACTTGTCATTACATGCTAATGGTTTAATATTTTACGGTTTAAAAATTAACAAAAGATATTAACCAACAACTGAAACCAAAGATGATGATAAGTTAACTTACCAATTTTTACTTCACTAGGATCAAACTTTGGAGGCATTTTAACCTACTTCAGATATTCACCAGCAATTACAAATGTACAGGACCGTACCTCGTGCACGAACGGAAGAATTTTTCAGCGACATATAGGTTCGTTTAACTTCCTATTCAGCTTTTGGAAAATTATTGACGTCAGCAAAATAAAATATATGTACTATATAAATAAAAGGATAAATAACGCTTGAACAGGTAAACGTAATTAAAAATAAATTAAAATTATTTATTTCTTAGTAATATTTGAACAACAAAACAAAATAATCCAAAGACACTACTTCTTCCATGTTTATAACCAATGAAAGAAAACAAATTATAATCTTATTTTTAGATATTGTCATTTGCTGGAACTGGATATTATCGGGCAAATTTTATTTCTTCTACCAAAGCAAAACGGTAGTCATTTTTTTCAATACTATAAAATTTATACTTTTGATACGCGAATGATACATGATCAGTAAGGCGCACGGTAAGCATTTATGGGAAAATAGATCATGTTTTACTCAAAGAAATTTTATTATTTTCTTAATATTTTGTTTATAGATTTTTTTACCCCTTTTAAAGTAATTATTCTACTTTATACAATTAGGTAAGTATGGTTGTAAAACTATCTTTCTTTCATAAGCTCAAGGATTAATTCGGACCTATAATAACACTTTTTTAAATGTTTAAATCATTTTCATATAACAAGAAAATTGTGCTTTTAAGTCTTATCACACAGTTGCTTCGACCTTGGTGCTTACCTTGAATTTGTCTAGGCAGTACAATAAAAAAAACAAAGATCAGATACAAAATTTCTAAGTAATCTCAGAATAGCTGTTATTTTTTAAGCACATACATTTGTAATATTTAGCACATTTTTAGTAAGCAGCCTACTGTGAAATTTATTACATGCTTTTATTTAACTTGTAATTATGTATCGTAAATTTACATAAGCGTGGATCTTGCTTTAAAAGCAAGTACCTTAAAATTTGTTATTCTTTTTTATTACTTTTCTGTGCTTGTATGTGTTATGCCACTAGGGATTCTTTTGGATCTTTCAACATATAGTAGAGTTTTTAACTTAAGTTTACAATTAAGTTTTTCTAAATAATCAATACTTTTGATAACAATTAAAAATAATTCAAAGTGGCCTAATTATCAATATTTCTTCTATTTTGCATAGTTCCGAGTTCATCTTGAATTAGTCAGTAAAAAAAAAAGGAAAACAAACTAACTTCCAACAAATTTATGATTATGATATGGATATATCGAAATATTCATTTTGGAGTCCCATGTCCAAAAAACTGGTTTTTAAAAAATGTCTGATAAACTTTCTATTGATGAATCTGTCATAAATTTTTAATGTTGAAGTAAGAGTCATATTTTTTAATTAAGCTGAACTAGCATAGTCATATATCGTATAACTCAATTTTGATCAAAATGTCGGTTAGAAACTTCCTTGTCAAACCAATGCAGCGAGATGCCACGTCATTTGGTCAAATTAAAGTTATTTTTTTTAAAGTGAATTTAAAACGAAAAACAAATTCCAGCAGCAGCGATGAGGATGAGGAAAAAGAAGTACAGCCACCCTCTAGTTCAAACACTGCGAGGCCTACTTCTGCGGTTCAAACCACTGTGCAACACAGAGAAATTGAAGACGATGGTTGTCATAAAAATGATATTGGAAAAGACGTTTCACTAAATACAAGGGCGTGTACGAATATTGCAGAGCACATGTACAGTACCAGCGACTGCAATGTAATCTGCAAAATTGTTCATGTAGGGCCTTCCAATGGATATCCAGTTCACCAGTCTAAACGAAAATTAACAGAAAAACAAGACGTACTTCAACTGTTTTCCTGCGACATTTTTCTGGCTCACTTGATTTCCCTTTCGGAGACAAAAATCTGAATGAAGGCTTACTTATAGACTTACGCAATTTACACATCGAAGTGAGTAGTTTACAACTAAAAGACCATTTTATGCATGGACTGAAATACGAGGTCTGTAAATAAAGTAGACTACTTTTTTGAGGGAGCCAAACTGGTAAAACTGTAAAGTAAACATACTGTTATATGAACAGCTGATTTATAATATGTATTAATATTTTTAGTCCATTGTAGCCACGTGAAACGTAAACAAACTTTTTGTGAAACGAGTTTTTCGTGTGCGTTAACAAAAATAAGTGATACTAATAAGCAACATTGTGCAATCAAGTTACGTGTTAAACATGGTGAGAATGCTACTGAAATTTATTCAAAATTGAAAAGGTCGTATGTAGATAACGCTCTCACGAGCCCAAGTTTTTGGGTGGTTTAAAGCATTTTCAGATAGTCGGGAATCAGTTGCGGACGATCCTCTCTTTGGAAGACCGTTAACGTCAAAAAGTGATGACAATGTTGAGCGAATCAGAGATTTGATACGGTACGACGGGTCGATTTACTGTCAGAACAATTGAATTTGAACAATACCACAAATTCTGACAAACGAATTGGACATGAAAAATGTTTGTGCAAAATTAGTCCCAAAAAACCTCACTGTTGAAAAGAAAAACAACAGGGTGAATGTGAATTGCTGTCCTCTACGACGAATTGAAACTAATACTGATTTTCTAAAAAAATGTATTACTGGTGATGAATCTTTGATATTTGAGTATAACCCAGAAACAATATGTGAGAGGAAGGAGTGGCACATTTCAAACTCACCACATCCCAAAAAAGTAAAAATGAGCAAAGCAAAAATCAAAACCATGCTAATTTGTTTCTTCAATAGTAATTCATTGTTGATAAGGAGATTTTGCCTACAGGACAGACTATAAATCAATACGTTCACTGAGAAATTCTTGAAAGACTGGAAAAGAGTTACCCGCACGAGACCAGCCATCAAAGACAAATGAATGCTTCATCATGACAATGCACTTTGTCACACTGCACTCTCAATTAATGAGTTTTGCCAAAGAAAAACATTCCTGTAGTTCTTCAACCACTTTATTCACCTGATTTGAGTCCCTGCAACTTTTTCCTGTTCCTGAATTTAAAAAACACCCCAAAGTATACACCATTTTAGAACAGAAGAAAGCATAAAAAAAAAAATGTAACCAACCATCTGAAGGATATTCCGGTTTCTGAGTTCCATTACTGCTATGAAGAGTGGGAAACCCATTTGAAGCATTGCATGGCTTCCTAAGAGAACTATTTTGAAGGTGATAGAGTGCATGCATAATTGGATTGTAAATAAAAATTTTTTCTGAACAAGTCTCATTACTTTATTTACAGACCTCGTATGTGTCATACTGATCACCTATCATCCAAAATGAAATAATTGATCTTATGTGGCATTACAATCAGGAAACACATTATCCTAAGGGTTAAAAATGCTTGCGTTTACAGTATTTTGGTTGAAAAAACAGCAGATATTTCTGGCAAAGAACAGTTGTCTATTAGATTATGTTTCTTCAATGAAAAGACCATCAGAATTGAAGAATTTTTAGACATTGTAGAGCTTGAAGGACGTAATGCCATAAATATTGCCAAAGTCACTGAAGACTTTATGACTAACTTGAACTTAGCCCCTAATAAATGTCTGAGTTTAGACTTTGATGGATATTCCAAGTCTGGGAAAGAAGAAAGTGTGCAGGCAATCTTGTGACAAAAGTACAAAAACACCTTCTAATAACTGTATAAAATACAGCTATTCTATAACAGATAAAAATTTTCAATCTAGAGATACAACATATTCTTTTTGGTGTGCAAGATTAATTAACTTTACTCACTATAGTGTACGTAAAAAATAAAGGCAGGTCCTCCCTGCAAGCTGCCTCTACCTCACTCCTGTAACTCAACATGTGGAACACTTGTTACTGGAAGCTACAAAAGTAATGTATATGTGATATTAAAAATAATTTTCACAATTAACCAAGCCATGTCAAAGAAAATCATAACACTATAGCCTATAATAAATAAACAACTCATTTCATGTGCTTTTGTATTACGTCACTGTTTCTGTTTATTTATAGTAAAACTTTATTTTAATATAAAATTGAAAGTATGTTTTCAAGAGATAAATAAATTACTTCATATATATCTTGAACAAAATATTAGGCATAAATAATCTTATTTGTAATAACAAATTACCAGAACGTATTTCATTATTATAATAACATCATAATTGGGTACAGTACAAGTCATTGCAAATTAACGGATGTGACATTTGGAATACACTACTTTGGCTGCTGGTGTTAGAGAACTGGAGGAAACTACTGACCCGCCTTCACATATTACATACACTATAGCAGTATGTTACACTAGCAATATGGTCCTTTTAATAAACTTGGAATGAATTAGGAGCTTCATAATTATAAGATAGCTGTCATTGTTTTACTAAATGATGTATTATAAATGGATTGCACATTGTAAAGTTGAAGTGCGCGTATTTGTATGGGTATGAGAAATTAGTTTTCTTCCTGTATGTGCACTCACCTTATATTTTTAATTTCCAGAGAGATACAGATATTTAAGAAGTTTAAATTGATCCCCTTGTACTTTAAATGAATTTCTTTAACTGTTCTCAAGGTTTTTTACAAAAACAGTTTTGGTCTATAAATAATAATGTCAATGCACTAGTTTTTCTAAACTGTCACTGAAAGGAGATTTCAAATGTGGCATGGGTTATTTCTTTTGATGATTAAAATAACAGCCATAACTCTAATACAGAATGTCAGTTTTAAAATAGTATGATATAAGAGTCTAAATTAAGCCGTAATGTCTGTCGGGTATGATGGTTATTAAATCCAAAAACAGCATTATTGATTTTATATGTATAGAAACACTTATCTCCAAAGAAATAAGGGTTAAAACTAGCTAATATTCATAAGTTATCTGACAAGCATATATTTTATAGAATACATATTAATACCTAAAAAAATTTAGGATAAGTAGCAGCACAGACATTAACGTCCTATCCTTGGCTATTTAAATAATAATCCCCAAAAGCTACTATTACAATTTAATTTATTTTAGTATTATAATTTAAGACAAGCAATGCAAATATTTTAAAAATAAAGATGATGGAGGAAACAATAGGTGAAGAAATTGTATACAATGTACTTATTCTCAATAAGCACGCAACAGAGTCCGACAAATATTACAACTCACACTGAACACTGTGCAAAGAGTGTGCTTATGAATAAAGTAAAAATAAGAATTCAAATTTTGTTTTGTTTTGTTTTTTTTAATAATATATATTTATATTTTAATACAAATTATTTCTGTTTAAAATAAATAAAATAAGATCCGATTCTTTCATATCTGGAGAAACTGGCTGATAATGTAATAATATAGCATGGGATAAAACATTTAAATATTTTAAGAAAACTTAATACAAAAATTGAGAGTTACAGTATAAATAAAAATCATTTGTCAGTTATATGAGTAGAAGATGAAGAAAAGTGAGCTCTGATTTAGAAAGAATGAGATAAGAGATGCAATCTATCCTTGTTGCTTTACAACTTGTACATAAAAGCAGTATTGAAATTGAAGGAAAATTATGAATGAATTAAGACAGAATGTTCAGTTTCACTGAGGATGCTGAACAAGATGATAAACTATCCCAGTCTATCCTGATTGATAGATCATTCTTTTTCCTTATCTTTGATTACTTCTTCCCCCATTACCACATGAGTGTAAATCTGACTTCGCTAGGATCCCTATGCTGAGAGAGTGCCAGGTTCTGAAGAATCAATATAATCAATTGTTCATAAAAACCAATACATCCTTGGTATCTGTTAGATCGGTCCTTATGAAATAACCCAGAGATTTTAAAATACTGGTTAAGTATTCTCTGAAAAAAAATCCCTACGTCTGAGGTTATAAAACAAATATGCTTTAGATTGTCTGATGATTCCATGAATGCCTACAAAAGTAACAGTATGAAGTGCTATTTGGTAAAGATGGTTCTCCTAACCCCTTCACTCATTAACCAATAAGATTTACTGACAATATTCTTTTTTACACCAAAACCCAAAAATAGATGAATTTCAAAAAAAAATGTCTGGCATGAATTTATTCTTTGGAAAAAAACTAAGTTTGAAAATAATACTAAAACTAAATAATACTAAGGTAATAAAATATTATAAAGAAGAAAATAAATATTAAAATAGGGGAATACAACGTAACAATATCCCAGAAGTTCAGAATTTTATTAGTAGCAAAATCATGCAAATTGGCACAAACAAGGAGGACTGTCATATAAATTTGAAAAAGTCTCCTGTTATTAATTACATAACAGTTATAACTATAAAGAAATTTTTGGAAATACTTTTGAGAAGTGTAGCAGACCTATACCATCAGTTTTTAAATTCTGTAATTTATTAACTGACAAAACAAAAAAAATAGTTAAATGAGATTAAATTCATTAAAAGTATTAACGACCATTTATTAAATTTAATAGATTGATTATTTTTTTGCTGTTCCTCATTTCTTTTATTTTTTTTTTTTTTAGAAAATCAGTATGATAGAATACTTTTGGGTGAAATATTTCAGAAATAAACATTCTTCTCAATCAGATCTTGAGTGAAGCCTGTTCAAGAAATCATCAGAAAGTAAAAAACCAAAGGCAATCTTTGAGTCAGAACTTCAAATTGCAGAAGCTTATGTTAAAGTGGTTGGCTACATTATTTAAAGTTAATTTCATAGTACAAAAAGTTGTTTTGAGTAAAAACTGATGAGGACGAGGAATATAGATACTGAAATTCATAAAACTGCTAAGTCAGGATGTAGAATGAAGTAATTAACTTAAGGTTAAAAGAGCAGCAAAGAACAGACTGGAAAATAGCATCAAACCATTAAACTAACCAGACAACTGTTTGTTACTATTAAAAACAAAAAGAAGAAAACATTTATGTCAGTGATTATGATTTCAGCTGTATTGTACAAAAGCATATGCAAAAGTTTCATTTTATGGTATTCACTTGCTCCTTATTTCCTGGAAGATATTCTTCAGAAAACAATGCAGGCCACAGATATAATTAATCAGTATATAACCTAAATTTTTTTACACTTTCGGCTCTTTGATGTTCTGAATTTTCTAAAACATTTGTGCATCATGCATAATAATCCTGACTGGCAGACTAATTCCATTCAAAAAAAAATTTGTTGGATAATAAGTATTAATACACTTTACTTTTGTCTGCATACTTCTGTGCAAAATATGTTCATAATAGATAACTATATGCATCTGTACATTTTATATTCAATAGACAGTAGTAGGCAATAGAAAGAGTTTAGAAAATACTAATGTAAATACCAAGAGAATTCCCCAAATCTAAGGTGAATCTTCTTAGCTTCTTCAAATGTCATATTGAAGAGTCACGAGTAAAGAAAATTTCCATAGTATGAGTGCATTAAGAGATTTTGTCATTTCAGGGCAATTAATAATAACTGATTTAAATATAATAAATTCATAATTAAAATAGATTGTCATTAAATTTTCTTCTTTACAATCTTACTTGGTTTTCTTAAGCATCTATCTTTGTTTAAAAAAAAGGAATTGTTCGTCTGTACACTGAGAATTTTCAGTTTTTTTTGCTTTAAGATATTAATATAGATTTTGTTATTAATGCATTATTAAAGAAATTGTTAGAACTTAAGAACTTTTGTTTGTCCATCTGTCTGTTACTCTGAAACTTACAACCCACAAATTTGATTCAAAAAAAGCTTTAAGCATTGAGCATTAGAGCCCACAACTACATTGTGGTGCATGAAATGATCCAACATTTGGTTTTGTTAAAAAATATTTATTTGAATAGCAATACAGAAAAGCAAAATACGTTTTCACTATATGCCTGGGGATTATGTTCTGCTTATCACATGTTCAATATGACCACCATCACATCTAGCAACTTCTTCAACACAAACTCCTACATTGTTAATAGACTCAACGACACAATCCTCAATGATCAGCACTCACAGTTGCATCACTGTACAAGGATGTTTAGCGAAAATCTTTTCCTTTAGAAATCCCCAAAGAAAATAATCACACTGATTCAAATCAGGACTGTTTGGGGGCCAGTTCTGGCCACACCCAAAATGATTAGGAAACTGGTTTGAAATGACATTTGCGTTTAAGTGTCATGAAAAGTCTAAAACAACAATAGCTGTGTGTGTGGTCTGGCTCCACTCTGCATGAACCACTCGTTTTCTAATTGCAACCCTTTTGCAAGAAGCTGAGGAACAAAATTATTATGCAGCATGTTTAAACATTCATTGTTCACTGTCTGTTCAAAAATATAATGGCTCCCCATTACACCACAACTTGCAAATTTCTGGCTTTATGAATGATAACGTGTACTGATACATGACACTCATTTTTTGGTATGTCATATTTAGTCAAGGAGAATCTACTATAGAATACTACTTACAAACCTTATAGTGTGTCATACATTTGCTTTAGTGACAGACACATATTAAAACTGAACTTTCATTCATCAATAAATTCGTGTTGGTTCCATCCCCACTGTGCTAAAAAAAATTAATGGCATAACAGTGTTCTTCTTTGGTGGATTTTACAAGTAGAGTTACCATCTTTACCATGATTTTTGTGCCATCATGTTGTTTCTAGCATTATGCCTCCATCTTTTAATGGCTCTTCTAAGTATGAGTATCGCCATGATTGTCTTAATAATATAATACTGTTTAGATTAGGCCTAATATAAACAGTAGAATCTATTTTTCATAAAATGATTTTTCCCATTATAGAGCTATCATACATAAATTAATCGTCACAAATGTTTCCTGTTAGTCAGCAAAAAAAATATAACATTATTTCTTATGTACTAAGTCAATAGAAGAGCTATATTAGTAAAATTGTAAAGAATATATAATTTATTTTATAATAAGCTAATTTTAATTATAATGTTTCTATTAAATCATGCTTTTATAATAAAATTATAATCCTTTTATAGATCAGATTTATAATCGCACAAAAAAACATTAAATATAATATATTAAATATATGTTTGCGCAGCCTCTGCACAAACATATTGCCTCTGCACAAACATATAGGGAGTTACATGAAAATAAAATGTTACAAAAAATAATGAAATATGCAACACAAAATAAATTATTATTTACTCAAAAGTTTGTTCCTTTTTAAGATTCCCTCCCTATTTATTGTGAGCTGAATCCAATTGAAAATATTTGGTACATGGTGAAACAAATCACTAACTATGAAAACAGTCATCTACGCAAGAAAAGTTCTGTAATATAACTTCTTCAAGCTGAAAATTTAAATATAAAAATTGGTAAAAAATTGGTATGTTCCTCAGTAATTCAAATGAAAAGACAAAATGGATTTACTGAAAAATTGTAAATACCAAAATACAGCCCAATTTACTAAAAAAATGTTATAATGACTGGTAGAAGCTAATATTTCATTAACAAGACAGCTTTAGAAAAGTGTAAAGTTCATAAAGTTCACTTTCTGCAAGTATTATTACCTTTACTGTTTACAATAGAAGTAACCTACACTTTTTGAATGGAATACTGTCATGTTCACAACTGATTTTCAATTACTTACCAGACAAATTTTTATATTCAACCACTGAAAAAATAAAGAAAGTTAACTACAATAATAAATGAGTGTCAAATATAAACCATTGCTGTCTTGTTTATAGACATGTTTTTTTTAAACCAATTGTCCAACTTATCACAAAATCGTGTTTCTCATTATCCAGCTAGTAGCAGACATATCTCTGATCACAACAGCATGTCTTGTAATTTAAGGCAGGTAGCATGGTGGCAACATTAGGAATGTAAGGAGTTAGCTTAGCTATATAGATAATTTCCTTTGTCTTGAAATGCGTCTTAATTTTCACTTTTAATAAATGCAGTATTCACAGTACTGAAACTGCAGATATACATCTGAGTTCCTTCAGCAGCAAGCATAACACTAAGAAGAAAGAATAATCAAACTCAGCGATACTCAAAAGAAGTGGTTTAAGCTACTATTTTTATTCCTTTTAATGAAATTTTAAATGAAAATAATGTACATGTCCCTCATACATCTCTGTATTTTTCTGCAGTGCTATTCTACCATTATAATAGTTTCAGTGTTAAATGGGAAGTAATGAAAACGGAAGATATAAACCTTGTTAATCATTGTTTTTGATAATAGTATTATTCAGCATTTTAGGTTAAGGTAAAATTGAAGCATTATTAGTTCTATAAAATTTTTTTACCTTAATGTTATAAACAACCTTTCTTCAATAGACAGAATTGAATTTGTATCTTTTCTCATTATGTGACGTTCAATTACGAAAAACAACTTAGTAAATGTTTGAAGAGATATTCTACAAAATGATGAGCATTTAGTTTATCTCAATGACACTTAAGTCTGCCTAAATCAGTATTTAGTAATTCTTTTGACACTATGGAAATATATGGAGGAATCTATATATAAGAATTATTTTGTAGTACAGGACATTCATTGAACATCCTTCTTTTTTTGTTTTTTTTCTTTGCTTCTGACTGTCTTGTTAGGTCATCTATATTAATGTCAAAAAAAAGAAAGGAAAACTGAAATTAATTTCACTTTCTTTTCTTAATTTTGTACATCAAACTAGAAATAGTTTCTTTTGTTTTGTAATTTATGTTGTGAATTTCATATTTTAAATTTATACTTTTAGTGTGTGACCTTTTTTCTTTTTCCTGTTTAGCCTCCGGTAACTACTGTAAGTATCCGGTAACTTAGATAATTCTTCAGAGGATGAATGAGGATGATATGTATGAGTGTAGTCATACATTCTCAGTTCGACCATTGCTGAGATGTGTGGTTAATTGAAACCCAACCACCAAAGAACACTGGTATTCACGATCTATTATTCAAATCCATGTAAAAATATCTGGCTTTACTAGGACTTGAACGCTGTAACTCTCCTTACCTTATGCCATCCTTACTTGGTTTCATGTTACATCAAAGACCAACTTCTTGAATCAATAAAGAACTTACATGTACTGATTTTTAAAAAAATTCAAGGAAATTTTCTAATGCAACTTAAATCTAACCCTTGGAAAAACATATTCAATTAAAACCAACTATAGCTTGAATAATACAACAAAAAAGAGAGGTAGCTTCTATTTCTATTAATATTAAACAGCAAAACATGCACTTTTCTTAGCATATGAAAAACAAAAATGTTACTGCTATTCATTCACAAGATGACAACAAAATTGATGATAGTATGACATTGTAGTTATAAAAATAGTAAATTAACATATTTCATATTTTTCTAAGAGTAGGGTGTTTAGAGTCGATTAAATAAGGGAGAATATTCAGGTGGCAAGAACAAGATACAGATTGCTTTTATCAGCATTTTTTCTTTCTATAACATAAAGAGTCAAAATAATTTCTCGCAATACTAAAAAACCATAATCAATAAAAAAATTTCTTAAAAAGACGGCTTAATTTCTATGAATCCACATCTCATAAGATGTTTAGTTATAAATTTCCATTTAAACTTGCTGGCAATTGTAGAAGAAATTAATCCATAGTTGGGACAAAATGCCCAGTCACTGCAAATTCTGTTGTATTTTATTCTCGCAGGAAACTCAAAGCACTTCATAAAATACATGTGAAAAGTCAATTAGTTTTGATTATCAACAACCACAACTAAATTATACTTTTTTTGCCATACATTGTAAGCTAATTAAATATTAAAAATATAAATAAAAAATCAGATATGGACGCCACATGTACACCTTGTACACCTATTAAATTGCATATAAACATTTTTTGCTGCACATCATTTAAACTTATTTCATTTGAAAGTGAAATACTATCCTCCAATTCTTTAATAAGTGGACAGTTACACAACTGCTGAATTATTAGTTTTTATTAACTAAGATATTTATACAATTAATTCAGCAATCTTAAATGAAATATGAGGAAAGAGTAAAAGTCCCTTTATTACTCATATTACTAGATCAGTAATATGAGTAATAAAGGGAGTCCCTTTAATTATTATTATTATTATTCGTATCATCACGAGTCGCTGATTAACAAAACTTTTAGATTTCTGGTGTGTTGTATAAATAAAAGTTAATAATAATTAAACTATTCTGTTTAATGAACTCCTGTATACTGGTTACAAATGTTCATTTTGACCTTATGGTGTAAAATATTCAGTTTTTATTGAATTATTAGGTGAATAATCGAAAATGCAAAAAAAAAAAACCATACAGGAGAAGAAAGATAACATGAAGAAATATATCTATAGAATGACAAGAAGATGAATATGAAGAGGAAGAAAATGTTAAGAACAAGGGAAGAATAAAAAAAATTAAGAGATGATAAATATAAAGAAGAAGAGAATGTTAAAACCGAAGAAAGAATAAAAAGATTAAAAGATGATATATATAAAGAGTAAGAAAATGTTAAAACCAAAGAAAGAATAAAAAGACTAAGAGAAGATGATAAATATAAAGATGAAGAAAATGTTATGATCAAGTTAAGAATAAAAAGATTAAGAGAAGATAATGAATATAAAGAGAAAGAAAATTTGAAAATTAGAGAACATGTATACAAATTAAGATCAAAAAATCAATATTAATATATATATATATATATATATAATATATATATATAATATATATTAATATAATTTATTAATATATAATAATTAATAAATCAATATATTTAAATTAAAAAAAAAAAGTTAAATAAAAATGAGATGAAGTCCAATTCGAACCGATGTGCCTTTCCCTTGTAAGATCCAAATATTTCATTTGGCTATAACTCTGGAATGAATTAAAATTAGTACCACTTACTTATATCGCTGAAAAGCTCCAAATTGTTTTTTGATTTTGGGCTTTTTTGGTTCAGTTGATTGCAATCAAAAGGTGAGGTGCACAACTAGATGTTACAACAGTCCTAAATACAAAAATTTCAACATCCTACGGCTAATTGTTTTTGAGTTAGGCAAGATATGTACATATGTACAGACGTCATACCAAAACTCGTCTAAATGGATTCAGGGATGGTCAAAATGGATATTTCCACTGAAATCTGAAAACCAACATTTTCGTCATCCCAATACTTACTTTACTTAGTACAAGGAAGTAAAAACATTACATAAAATCCATTTGAATGCATTAAAAGCAATGGGTATTTGGAATATGTTAAAAACTTTCATGGCACGATCAAAGATATAATTTTTTCTGCAGCGACCAATGTCAAGTTGATTGTAAAAATATTCAATTAAATAATAACCCAATTTCTTCTTTTTTTTATTATAAAATATTAAAAAAATATTGAGGCTGCAGATTAACTCTTCTGTATTTTCATTCTATCATTTTTAAAATAATAAATCCAATTTTGTAACAATTGAAAGAATCTATGATAACTGAAAAAACAATTTATACACAGCTGTTTTTAAAATATTTGAGAATCCATGAATTCTATGTAATTTGGTAAATTTCTAAATTAAATGAAAATGTTTGTGCTATGATTTTTGGTAGTCAAGTGTGAGTTTTATTTTCATTAACTTAATGAAGAATTAAAACAACAACGTATCTACATAACAAGATAAAGCAACTCAACGCAGAGATAAAATTGAAAACTAACTTTTTCTATGCAAGTACAACAAAAACAATCTAAATTACAGCTGTGGTAAATGTAAGTTATGTTCAGAAAATTAATTTTCTGGTGTTAAATCTCTCTCTCACAAAATTAGATTTTAGATGGTTAATTATTTAAGGGGGGAGTATACCGAAAAAAATTCTTTTCCTGTTAGTCAAGGAAAATATCAAGTTGATATTTTGTAATTCTGATTCCTGTAATTAAATGAAATATTTTTATTATACATATTTACAACTAAGGAGGTGGACGGTACCCACCTCCTAAAATAAGGGTTGAAGTAAAAATACAGGGCATAACAGAGACAGTCATAAAATTCTCTTTAATATTTATTAAATTTGGTGTTAAATAAGAGATAAAATCTCATTCTATGATTTGTAAGAGGGGTTTTGAGTTAACGTTTTTTAATGTCAAATTATAATTTTCTGAAAAAAGGTTTAAGAAGAAAGTAAATTATTTTAACTTTAAAAATTAAAAGAAAAAAATATATTCAAATTTAATTGATTAGCCTCTTACAAATCACAGAAATTCTGGAAAGAATTTAAAAAATTCATGCATCTTTTATAGAACTGAAATTATGGTTCTTGTCTCCTTAAAAACAATGAATTTTAATTTAAAAGAAACAAACATTTAAATTTTTATCTCTTTTTCTCAGCCAACTTCAGTTTGTTCATTTTTACTGTGACTACAGCATTTCTCGTTACCAGGGATAATTTCCTTAAATATAGAATAATAAAATTTGTTCACGAAATTTTCACTATTAACAAATCTTACCTATAGTTACGGGCTGTTATACCTTCAATATAACCTAAGAAATCAACACAAGAATAAAAAAATTACAGTTTTTTAGAATATTCCATCTCTAGATTAATAGTTCTATTGATATAATAAGAATATAAACAAGTAATTTACTAATGATCCATGAAAACAAAACAAACATTACTAACACCAAAACAAAGGTTAATCGAGATAGTAATAATTTATAGGTAGCAGCATAACAACCATAAATGTCAGGAATGGTCAACCTCTTTCTTTTTCCTGTTTAACCTCCGGTAACTACCGTTTAGATAATTCTTCAGAGGCTGAATGAGGATGATATGTATGAGTATAAATGAAGTGTAGTCTTGTACATTCTCAGTTCAACCATTCCTGAGATGTGTGGTTAATTGAAACCCAACCACCAAAGAACACCGGAATTCACGATCTATTATTCAAATCCATGTAAAAATATCTGGCTTTACTAGGACTTGAACGCTGTAACTCTCGACTTCCAAATCAGCTGATTTGGGAAGACGCGTGAACCACTAGACCAACCCGGCTGGTAGGAATGGTCAACCTGAGACTGTACAAGACTACGCTTCATTTACATTCACACATATCATCCTCTGAATAACCTTACAGTGGTTCCAAAAGCTGAACAGAAAAAAAAAGTAAGTCAAACTGATAAAAGATTACACTTGCTATTGAAATGTTTGAAAATCCTTTGTCATAGTGCTATCTCATGGAAGAGTTGCCAACTACTTAATCAAAGAAAAGAGCTACAAAATAATGTTTTATGAGTCGTAGTAGCTGAGCAATTTGTATTGATATTTCTTAATTTTTTTATTAGAAAAAGACTGTCGAATGGCACAAATACTGTTTTAGTTTTTATTTTATTAAATGTATTTCTACGTTACAAAAAAAAAGCAATTACACCCTTACTTTCACTACACTTTAGGCTATAAGAAAAAAAAACCTTTTGCATTTTCTTTGTATTTTTCCTAAATTACTTTGTATACTCCCCCCCTTAATAATTCAAAATAAATGATACACATAACGAAACTTAACAACAAAGATGGTTAGGGGTTTTAGGAATTTTATAATAGGTTTTGGAAAGAGGAAAAGCAAATTTTATTGCTGTAGTAACAAGTAAGAGAATAAAAATTGTGTTTGTAAAAGCGATAAGAAAGAGCTTTTTTATATGGTATGGATAAGAAAGGTATTAAGAAATTCTATGACTTGGTAAGTTATATAAATTGGCAAACTGTATATAAGTCTATAAACTATAGAATCTATAATAAAAAATAAAAAAAGTTATCTGGTTACTTAGTGCATTGTACTCATTTTTGTTATTGTTTATTAATTGTATGAATTATGGTATTTGCTTTAGATTTTAATTTCATGTTACATTTAACATCAATACACTGCAGTCAGTTAATACCGCTCTCAAATACTGACCAAGATGCTTTCACTTAAAATATAGATATTGATATTCACATTATGCTCATATAGTTACATCATGTTTTATAATGCTTATAAAACCAAAATTTAACTGCTTTAATTTTTAAGGCTGGAACAGGTGATTTTTAAGACTGTACCACTAGTATGTACTGTGCATTATTTACAACTTGCACTTTTCATTGATACAAAAGGAAATATCAAGAAAATTGAAAAAAATTGATTATTAAAGTTAGAGACTGGAGTACCATAAGAGCAATTGAGGAGCACTTTACAATTTGATTTTGTATCTCTCAGTTAAAATCGTTCCTATATTAAGAAGTATCAGAAATCTTTCCTTAGGAAACTGTAGCAAATTTCATCAGAATGTATCAAATTAAAAGAAGATATAAACATAGGCATAATTTTTATAAATTAGCTAATGAGGAAAAACAATGAAGGGGACTTGTAACAAATGCTCACCAAATTTGTTTTCTTTTCAAGATTTCATCACAGATTTCTTCTCCTTTCATATGTAGACCTCTTCATTTCTAATTTTATTAACCCATCCAATATTATGTATCCTTGTGACATCCTTCAATGTTGTGTATCCTTCTTCATGACAGATGATAATAATTCCTCTTTCTATCACATTTGATTTCTTTTTATTAGTTTTAGTAATTTTTAACAGAATTTCTCTTGTATTTTAAATCCATTTGGTTTATTAATCCTAACTTTGGTTTGGTTTTTGCCTGAAGAACAATAAAAGCACCAAAAGAATAATTCTTTTAAGCTTTAATGAGATCTTGGCTGGACTTTGTTTGGTTGTGTACACCTCTCCATAACGGCTATCTTTTACTCTTTACATGCATATTTTGATCTGGCACTATAGCAAAACGTGATGACTGTTCTCTATAGCATGGTGATAAATACTAGCTTATGTTGGTCATATAAGGTCACAACCTTTACATCCTCTTTATGATCTTGTTTAAAAGTACATGCTTTAAGCCACTTTACTGAGCATCTCCATTATTGTGCAGCTCCTACAATTATCCAAGCTCTTAATATTTCATGCGCTTGGACTTTAATTACTGGATATACAATTTGTTGATCAGTTTTCTCTTCATTTTTTTTTTAAAGAAAAACTTTAATTACTGTATATACAATCTGTTGATCAGTTTTTCTCTTCATTTACAATTGACCTTTTTTTGTCCTTAAAAAAAACAATAATCACCAAGTATTTCAAAAAATGTTTTTAGAACTTCTTTGCCAGGTAAAGCTGAATATTATTTAGAAAAAATGAGTTCTAAATAAGGTGATTGAGACGAGTGCCAAGTTGTATGTTATGTTATTGTATCATAGATGTGCCAAGTTGTATGTTATGTTATTGTATCATAGTTTTAAACTAGAACATAGAATTGACAGAGTTTTAAGTGTTGGTATGTATGAAATTGAAAAACTTATTAAATTTTTGATCAGAATTTAAATTTAATTTCTATTACTTTACAGTTTTGCTGAGTGTAAATTACTTTACACTTGCTCATGTGTCATACATTTATTTTTTTTTAAAGATCTTTGCATCTTTGATATTTTACAACTATATAATATGTGACTAATTTTTCTGAGATGAATTTTGTCTTTAGTTTTCAAAATTTTCTTATTAATGAGGGTCCTTTCACATTCCTGTGGTATTTACATGCATGTAATGCATGCATTACAAAAGTAATTGATAATATCTGGACCATGCATATATATTTTAAAATTGTGATATCTTGTATATTACTTTGAAGATTTTTTTTATGCAAGATATTTACAGATTTGCCACTAATATTATTAAAGTTTAAGGAATAGTTTGAAAAAGTACAACATTATTTTACAATATATATAGAACAGCTTATGTGCCTCAGATGATGATAACAACAATCTGTCTGGTTGTTTCCTTTAGATAACTTTTTCTTCTATTTACAAGCAGTATCCCACAATCCATAGGGGAGAGACATTCAACTTTAAATTATATATTTCTGCAGTAACAGTAAGACCAAAACTGACTTAAAAAATAACATTATTATGAAACAAATAAAATCAACAATTGAAATGTGCTATATCATAATGAAAATTAATTCCTCAAATAGACAGTATAGATATAAAGTGCCTATGACATATGCTACAAATAAAAAATAAGACCACAATGAAATAAAATATTAAATACTTAACTTAAAACAACAAAATTATCATCTGGCATATGCCAAACGGCATGAATAGATGAAACACATGATAGTAATAATCAAATATTTGAATACAGATGCATGGCCTTAAGAAATAACAAGACATTAGTTTAAATTTTTGACACAATGCCATGTAAGTCACTGTCCACAAGGATGTGGTGTACCGTTATTTGGCAGTCGCAGGAAACAAAAACAAGCATACTGGTCTGAGTCATGAGATGGCCATGATTGAGTATAGCCCTATTCGCAAATAGCAAATGAAAATGTCCTTTTGATTTTTATTCCTGCATGTGTTCTTAACTGCTTCATGTGTTCTTAACTGGGTGAAGTTTATTGTTGATGGTAGCATCCCATTCATTGTGCCACTCATCATGAACTACTTTCTTCAGAAAACAGCCAAGATCGTCTCTGAAATAATGTAATTGAAAGAAGGCTGTGAACAGCCCCTTTTGCTGCACTATCAGCTAACTCATTGCCTGAAATTCCAATGTGGCTTGGGATTCAGCAGGATCACAGTTTTGTTACGATGAGTCATTTCAGAAATAATAGGCTGTAACTCACAGACAACAGGGTGTCTGGTCTGGAGTACATCTCACTAGCTGCCTGCAAGATACCCGTGGAATCTGAACAGACAAGTGCATGTAGAAATGTTGGACTGATTATATTTAAGGTCAATAGCATACAGCTCTTGAGAGTAAAACAATACTTTATGAGGGAAGGCTGCCAAGCGGGGGGGGGTAATAACATTGGGGAACAGTAAGAACTGGAGGAAAAGACGATGAGCTCTGATGCCTAGTGAAGCAATAGATCTTGGTTGTTCCTGATATCGATTAAGATGTGGGTTGCAGAACACCGCATGATAGGTGATCATCATTTTAAAAAGGATGGGGGTTTTGTCATAATCACCATATTAAAGGGAGTGCTTTTATATTTTAATATTGTATTGTAATTAATTTTTTTCAAATTGTGTATTTATTAATGAAAGCTTATTTATCCAATTATATAAATGAATGATAATTGCTTATTTTAATTACGTTAAGTCAATCAAATTGGTTTCTCTTATTAATTTAAGATGTTTTAATTTTTTTAGTGATATGAGGTACAAAAAGAAGAAATTTATGATAATTTGGGTAAATTTGCACAAGCCATCAACATTACAAAGAAATATTCTAAATATGTAAGTCATAATATACTTTTTGGTACCTTTTATTAACTATTTATAATGTAGTATAAATGTTTGTGTAATAAACAGTAACTTTTTGTCTTATGATGTACTTTATCATCCATACCGCAAATATGCAATTTATGTTTTATTTTATTATTTTGTTTTTTTTTTACCAAAAATTTATTACATCAAATCTATAAATTACAAATGCCAATTTAATCTATACCACTATATAAGATTGCTCATTCTACTTCATAAAACATGTGTAAATTAAAATATCAGTTATATTATTTTGAATTATGTCTTCATTAATAATTATATCCCTCCTTTATTTAACCATAAACAATTCTTTACACTTATACGTCATGTCTAGTTTATACTCTACACATATTGTCACATCATATTAGTTTGACAAAGGATATTGAAGTATTGCAAACTTTAAAAGTTTTACTATTGTACTTTATTTACTGTTCAGTACTTTACTATTCACAAAATGAGTAAATTATATGAAACAAACAATAATTCCAATTCTATGAAATTCACAATATCTCATAAAAATTTATTCAAACCTAAGAGGTGAATGTTGCTATGAGATTAAAATTACAATATTGATGTAAACTTAATACAAGGATTTACTTCTACTATTTGCAAAGGAAAATAGCTTGCACTTTTATTCATGAATAGACACTTTGTTCCCAGTGTACAGTGAATTTGCTGAACAATTTCCAGTACAGAATAGTTTCTAGTACTTGCTATAGAATGGATCAGTGTCACACTTTTTTCCTAGATTGGAGTATGCTGGTGAAGGACTCATTGCTGGTATACTTGATTGGTACCCCAACTCAGTTCAAATTTTATCACATAATCTCTTCAAACTTATCATTTTCACTGTTCCACATTAAACATAATGTAAGTGTGTCAGGGGGTGTTTTATCCCCCTACTTATTGCAGAGGCTGGACATCTGTATCTGGCTATTGAGTCTTTCTATTTAACTGGTGGGTGCTTGTTTTTACTGGTGGTCATGTATTATAATGGTTTTTAAGTTAAAGTTTGGGATTGCACACCAATCCTTTATTTTTTTTAGATCATCAGTTGTTAAAATTTTACTGGGTTTATTCCTAGAGATTTGCAAAATTGCTTTGCAGTCAGTCCTCAAATAATTCTTTCAGGATTGTCTTTTTAGATGGTTTCATTTCATATCAATGTGTTTTGAATGTTTTGTCTGTAACTCACTCTTCGGTTCAATGTTGTCATTTATGATAGAGTAAAAACAAAAGTTACACACTTATGAGCAAAATATTTGGATAATAAATGAAAGAATAACATTTTTCCCATGAGGATGAATTATTATAGATGTTACAATAATTTCTGTGATAGATGAATAAATAATGAAGAGTGATTTATGGGACAACACCAAGGGAAAGCAGTTACAATGGACTGGTCATTTAAGGCAAATGAGTAGATTATACGAGTGGTTGGCATTATAGCGATGAAGAAGAGGAAGGAACAGAACTTCTTATTGAAATAATAATACTAAAGGCGTCAATGAATGATAAATTTATTCCTTATACTCTTACATACTGTGTATAAAGCAACTAACTAAAAATTTGTGTATATTCAAGTAATGCTATTGTTGGTTAATATCTTACTTCAACAGAACTGGGTGCATTCTTTCATATTTCAACATTCTTCCTCAATTTTGAAAACTTAAAATAGCATGTAACATTCAAATTTGAAATGCATATTAACATATATGATGTAATTAATTATATAATCAATTACTCCAAGTTTTTCTCTTAAAAAAAATAAGTGTTAGTTGTGAAAGTTTTTTTCATTTTATCTGCAGTTTTGCCTAATCAGTTGATTTATAATGAAGTGATATTGTTTTCTCTCAGAATGCTGCCTCTCAAAATTAAATTTCATATCAATGTGTTTTCAGTGTTTTGTCTGTAAGATCTACAAGATATTTGATAAAAGATCTATAAAGATAGTTGATTATCTTTAAATATGTGTTTAAAAAAATGAGCTAACAAAATACAATATAGGAGGTTAAAATGCTAACTATACGATGAAAAATGAAAAAAATCCTTTACTTAAAATTTAAAAATTTTTCAAAAATGGAGGGTGATAGAAAGATTCTGAGTTCATATTCGTATTCAGCATCAAAAAACAGATAAAAATCATGTATCGCATGTTAACAAACAAAAAAAATAAAATTATGAAATTTTTACTGATAAAATTATGTTTATCAGTGTTATTTAACAAAATACATTAAAACATAAAAAGTACAAAATTCAATACAATACAAACATTATACATTTTTAAAAGAAATACAGGTTTGCTGAATTCATTTAAACAAAAAAAAAAATAATAATATGGTTGCTTTACAAATTTATTTAAAATAATGAGAAAATAATTTGGTTTATTGCACAATTATTGATGAGCTTATATTGCACTTAGGACAAGTTCATAAACCTGAGGAGCGCCTTTTCGTAGGTTAGAAAGTGGTTCTACTACACAATGGTATCAAATATCCTTCGATACCAATTCCTTATGGTATTAATTTGAAAGAGACATATGATGTGATTAAAGACGTTCTTTAAAAATAGATTATAAAAAACATAGCTGGAACATATGTGGTGATTTGAAAGTTATAGGTATTTTGTTAGGCATGCAGTTAGGCTATACTAAGTACATGTGTTTTCTTTGTGAATGGGACAGCTGAGCTAGGGATAAACATTATGTTACCAAATGGAAGAAACGAGATAACTAAAATGCAAATGGGAAAAATATTATTCATGACCCCTTAGTTGATCCCAAAAAATTATTTTTACACCCTCTCCATATCAAGCTAGGACTAATGAAAAATTTTGTAAAAGCAATGAAGAAGGATAGTCCTGGATTTTTGTTCATCAGGCAGAAATTTCTGAATGTAAGTGAAGGAAAAATTAAAGAAATAATATTTGTTGGTCCTCAAACAAACAAAAAAGAAGAGTTGGTCAAAGATGATGTATTTAACTCAATGTTAAATAATGTAGAAAGTGCAACTTGGGCTTCATTTAAAAATGTTTGCAAAAATTTTCTCTGCAAACAAAAATTTCACAATTACCACAATATTGTTAATCAACTTCTTACTTCATACAGAGCTATGGAATGTAGTATGTCTTTGAAAATACATTTTCTCCACTCACATCCAGATTTTTTCCCAGACAACCTCGGAGACGTAAATGGTGAACATTTCCACCAAGACATTTCGGTGATGGAAAGCCACTGTAAAGGGAAATGGAATACTAACATGCTAGCAAATTACTATTGGACTTGAATTCGGGATTTGCCTGAAGCTATTTATTAAAAAAAAGCATCAGCGAAATCAGTCTAACATAGTTAGGTATGGCCATGCAAAATTATAAATTTTACAGATTTTAACTATATTTTCGCTTAATTTTTTTTTAAGTATAATTTATTTAAAACTACGGGTGATAGAAAAACTGTATTTACAGATCTGTAATGTATGCAAAAAAGCAATTCAAGAAATGATATTACACTTAGAGAAACATTAAAAAACTTTTTTTTCTATCAGGGTAATTAATAGTTTTGTTAAATAAATCTGTAAGTAACATAATTTTTTTTTTGGTTTAAGTGAATTCTACTAAACTGTATATTTTAAAAATGTATAATGTTTGTATTGTATCAAATTTTGTATTTTATATTTTAATGTATTTTGTTGTGGTAAATAAAATGAATAATTAAGGTGACAGAAAAATTAAATACTATTAGTACCATGCTGACAAAACTTACTTACATCTTAACCTAAAATGATCTCCATTTTTACTATTGACACAAATATATTTTCTTACAGAAATAACAGGTTGAACAGAGAAACAATGATGACATAGATGGTTCTGTAATACAAGCAGGCTTAGTACTTAAATATTCCCATTGATTTTTTTCATTTTTAAAAAAATTTGTTCCCATGAAGTAAGAGGTATTGAATTATATGAGAAATTGAAAACCATGTCTATCATGACTTGTATTCTTTTAAATCTTTTATCTGTTTGGAGCCAAAGCAAAAATTCATACAAAGGAACTTTGAGAGAGGGATCAGCTGGTGGCTACAGTGTATTTAATACTTGGGATTTTTTAATGATGTAGGAGGTATTTTAGTTACATTGCCACGAAGTGAGATTTATACTAAAATGATGAATGAATAAAAAATAATACTAATTGTATTTATTAATGACCAAGTCAATCTGGGACTTAGGTAAAAAATAGAACAAATTTCAAGAAGTTGGGAACTGCATTTAATTTTCCACAGAACCTCTTGCTTCAGTTATACATTTATCCCAGCATTTAACTAACGCCTGACAGGCTTTAGCATAGAAACCCACCGGGTTGGTCTAGTGGTTAACGCGTCTTTCCAAATCAGCTGATTTGGAAGTCGAGAGTTACAGCGTTCAAGTCCAAGTAAAGCCAGTTATTTTTACATGGATTTGAATACTAGATCGTGAATACCAGTGTTCTTTGGTGGTTGGGTTTCAATTAACCACACATCTCAGCAATGGTCGAACTGAGAATGTATGACTACACTCATACATATCATCCTCATTCATCCTCTGAAGAATTATCTAAGTTACCGGATACTTACAGTAGTTACCGGAGGCTAAACAGGAAAAAGAAAAAAGGTCACACACTAAAAGTATAAATTTAAAATATGAAATTCACAACATAAATTACAAAACAAAAGAAACTATTTCTAGTTTGATGTACAAAATTAAGAAAAGAAAGTGAAATTAATTTCAGTTTTCCTTTCTTTTTTTTGACATTAATATAGATGACCTAACAAGACAGTCAGAAGCAAAGAAAAAAAACAAAAAAAGAAGGATGTTCAATGAATGTCCTGTACTACAAAATAATTCTTATATATAGATTCCTCCATATATTTCCATAGTGTCAAAAGAATTACTAAATACTGATTTAGGCAGACTTAAGTGTCATTGAGATAAACTAAATGCTCATCATTTTGTAGAATATCTCTTCAAACATTTACTAAGTTGTTTTTCGTAATTGAACGTCACATAATGAGAAAAGATACAAATTCAATTCTGTCTATTGAAGAAAGGTTGTTTATAACATTAAGGTAAAAAAATTTTATAGAACTAATAATGCTTCAATTTTACCTTAACCTAAAATGCTGAATAATACTATTATCAAAAACAATGATTAACAAGGTTTATATCTTCCGTTTTCATTACTTCCCATTTAACACTGAAACTATTATAATGGTAGAATAGCACTGCAGAAAAATACAGAGATGTATGAGGGACATGTACATTATTTTCATTTAAAATTTCATTAAAAGGAATAAAAATAGTAGCTTAAACCACTTCTTTTGAGTATCGCTGAGTTTGATTATTCTTTCTTCTTAGTGTTATGCTTGCTGCTGAAGGAACTCAGATGTATATCTGCAGTTTCAGTACTGTGAATACTGCATTTATTAAAAGTGAAAATTAAGACGCATTTCAAGACAAAGGAAATTATCTATATAGCTAAGCTAACTCCTTACATTCCTAATGTTGCCACCATGCTACCTGCCTTAAATTACAAGACATGCTGTTGTGATCAGAGATATGTCTGCTACTAGCTGGATAATGAGAAACACGATTTTGTGATAAGTTGGACAATTGGTTTAAAAAAAACATGTCTATAAACAAGACAGCAATGGTTTATATTTGACACTCATTTATTATTGTAGTTAACTTTCTTTATTTTTTCAGTGGTTGAATATAAAAATTTGTCTGGTAAGTAATTGAAAATCAGTTGTGAACATGACAGTATTCCATTCAAAAAGTGTAGGTTACTTCTATTGTAAACAGTAAAGGTAATAATACTTGCAGAAAGTGAACTTTATGAACTTTACACTTTTCTAAAGCTGTCTTGTTAATGAAATATTAGCTTCTACCAGTCATTATAACATTTTTTTAGTAAATTGGGCTGTATTTTGGTATTTACAATTTATCAGTAAAAAGAAAGAAGGCTTCAGCATAGTAAAATTTATCAGTATGTCTGAAACATTCTAGGACAGCCTGCTTCAGTCCATCACTGGAAATATTGGCACCCTTTGTGATCACACCAGGCAGTTTCTAGCATAGATTCTTAAGCACATCATGCAGAACAAGATAGTTCATTATAGCCATAAGTCGTACTACTTAAAATGACAAAAACTCGAAAATCTGTAAATAAATCAATATTAAATTAATTGAATATGAATATATTTAACTGAATAAATAACCGAATTTGTATTTTTTTTTTTTTTTTAATTATTAGAATCATAAAATTTCACACTTACATCACATTATGAAATATACATATACAGAATAATTAAAATATAAAGAAAGGATGAAAGGATGTGATATTTCACATCCTTTCATGCTGCCATTTGTAAGTCCTTATTCATTTGATCAATTTATATTTATAAATTTAAAATGAATCAGAAATAATTAAGAATTTTTAGTCGTCTTTTACTTTTAGAACTTTCACTTTATTAGGAAAATTATCTGATGCACTTTTATGTTTTTATAAATTCTGTGCCATCTCATTACCTCATACCCTTCTTTCATTCAAAATAAACTACCTCCATTCTCTAAGTTTTCCAATTGACTTTCAGACCAGAAGAGAGGTTAGATTTTGGACATTTTTGCAAAAATGGATGATGTTTTTCAGGAAAGAAGTTATTATTAATTTCAGCAAATAAACATCAATGATATAAAATTTCAAAAGCTACAGATTACCTAATGGACTTCCACTTTAGTTATTTCTGAAGACAATACATCAGAACAGAAATTAGCTACTTCCCTTTATAGTCCTAGTCAAGGTTTAATTTGCCTCAATGTCATGTGGCAAGAGATCATCCATCAAGATTCAGAACATGATCCTTGTCAAAGACTACTCCTTCATGGGTCGAAAGAGTGGTGTTTATTTCCTTGCTATTTGACAAAAGTGTACCAGGAAGAAGTCCTAACTTAGACTTAACTCTTAAAAATCTAATTATGAAAATACTCAATCAGCCTATGATAATCTGCAAGAGTCTTGCTCGATGAACAGGTCACCTTTATGTTGAGTTACTCAGCTGAGCTAGTTCACAGTTTGCCTCATCGCAGTCAATTCCCAAGTCCACTAAGCAGCAGCAACTCTCTCTCCTGACCTACAATACAGGGAATAGAATTTTCAGCAGCAATCGACAAAACCCAAAGAAGTTTTTCTGCCAGATCCGCCAACTAAACATCTTCTACACTTCCAAGACTCGGAGTCTAAATGAGGAAATATTATTAAACGTAGGCCAGTCCATTTTTTGTGTAAGAAGCTCTTCTGCTGTACAGACAGCATTACACCTACACGACATCATGCAATCCATTTCCTAGTTCAAAAACAATAAATCAATGATAGCTACATATTTATTTCACTAATTTGCCAGGGTAGAACAATCAGCCTGAAGTTTCAGATCTATGTTGAATCACAACAATAGTAGCAACAGCCTGGCAAAAAAAGAAATGAGAGAAACACAATTAGTAGATGAAGATATTGGCCCACTATTAACTGAGAAAGAGGCTGGGAAAAAAACAAAATGAGAGATCAGTAATGGAAGACTGGTGCACAAAAGTTATTAAGCACAATTGAATTCTGTGGTAGCAAAAGATGGCGTCCTCTCTCTATTGGGAATGGTAGTCGGTGGATGGAAGACAATGCGTACTGCAGCTTGTTCTCCTAAACAGTAAAGTGAGGGAGGTTTTGGAAGAAATTCATGATGGAATGTTGGGAGGTCACTTAGGCGTCATCCATATATGAGACAACATTGAGAATTGGTGCAAGCTGTGCAATATGTGAGGCTTGTCGAGGAATCTGACTGTAGAGCAGTCATGTATCATTACATTGTGGGGAGCATCATTCAAGTGTGTCACAATAGATACAGCTGGACCTTTCCCTGTCACCAACAGAGGAAATAAGTATTTGCTAGTAACCATGGATTACTAGCAGTAAAGTGTAGACTTCCAGCCACAAAATGACCAGAAGTCCAAACCATTTAACATCATCAGTAGCAGACACTGTGCTACAGGTGAATGAAATCTTCTGCTGTTTCATGATACCAAGAGTAAACATAGTGACCAAGGTTGGAATTTTGTATCTCAGGTTTTGCAGAAGTTTTCATACATTTTGGTGTACAAAAACAATAACTATCACTTGATCCATAATCAGATGACACAATAGAATGCTATATTAAACTAGAGAAGTACCTACAAAAGGTAATACACTTTAAAAGATTACCTTTCAAGGTAATCTTGATCAATCAGTGCAACCAGGACAAGAAACTACCTAACTCTCTATCTGATGGCTTAATAAGCAGCTGTGCATACCAAGATGATGTTCAAAAGAGAGCTGAGGCTATCATATGATTTACTCTTCAGTTCGCCATTTGGAAAACAGCAATCTACAATACTGTACACAGCAGAATCAGTTAGTTACCCACCAGAAATCAATCATAATGCCTGAAAACATTTAGAGACTGACCAGTGACTGCATGAAAGCAACTAAAGCATGATTTCATGCCTGTTATTAGGTAAATAAATTTGGGGAATAATGTTTTTAGTTTAACTGAACTCAACAAACTATTTCTTTTTAAAATGTTCAATGTTTGTATTATATAAAATTGTATATTTTGTTGTTGGAAAATAAATAAATAAGCTGACAGAAAAATTAAGTATTATTTGTTCCTTGTAGGCAAAATGATGTAACCAATAATGATCTCTGTTTTTACTTTATCTATTAATACAAATAAATTTTCTTACAGAAATAACAGGTTGAACAGAGATACAATGATGAAATTGACAGTTCTAAAATAAAAAGTATGTTGGAAATTGAGAAATTGTTTTAGGCTTTGTAGAGTTTGAAGCACTTAATGCCAAGAGTTATTGCGAAAGCCAGTGAAGATTTTGTTACAAACTTAAACTTATGGTTTTAAATTTATTTTGCCATAAGTGTGCAGGGTTAGGCTTCGACCAATGTTCCAAATGTTCGGAAAGGTTGATATGCCAGCGATTTTGAAACAAAAGTTGATTCTTCTATTGCTCTTCTCAAAAACTTTACTTTGTCTTGAACGGCTTAAACGTTATCCAAGAAATTCTAAACTCCATTGGGACTAACAAGGAGATAGTCACATTTTTCGTGAGTCTGTTTTATGATGCAAGCATTCCTGTGAAACTGTATGATCACAGAAATAGAAGACCATCCATGTTTTTAAGAATAATTTTGTTGATATTGTAAATACATTAAAGACCTTAGCTAAAGAGGGAAGTGCGACAACAAGAAAAAATGCTTCGCAAATGCAGGAACGTCACGACTGCCGTTTAAAAAAGGGCGAATCGTTTTTCCCGACAATTAGAAAGGCTCTGCTTTCACAACCCGACACAAGTACTATCGGGCGTTCATTTAGATTCCTTCATAGAATTTAAATATAGCTAGAGAAGCACCATTGGTGAAAACTAGTTAAATGGGTTAGCTGTGTTAAGCATTTACCGAAAACAGGTTTTCGCTATCAAGGAGCAATAATTGAAGCTCTAGTTAGACAATTTGAATCTTTTTTTTCCTATTTAGCTTCCGGGAATTACCGTTAAGGTGTTACTTCAGAGAATAATATGTATGAGTGTAAATGAAGTGTAGTCTTGTACAGTCTCAGTTCGACACATTCCTGAGACGTGTAGTTAACTGAAACCCAACTACTAAAAACACCGGTATCCACGATCTAGTATTCAAATTCGTATAAAAGTAATTGCCATTACTAGGACTTGAACGCTGGAACTCTCGTGCCTCTAGATCTAAGTATTTAAATGTAAAATAAAAAAATTACCTAAAAAGCTACTTTGTTAGCAAAATATTATAGAGAGAGCGGTAGAAATTAATTTAAAAACATATCAAAATGTTATTTTTTAATTTTTTATTGATTTTTAGTCGCTAGGGTGTGCTGGTAACTGGGCATATTTGCAGTCTTCATACCGTTCTGTCTATCAGGCCGGCTACTAAAGTTTGGTTATGTTTCATAGTTTTCGAGTATCTGACGTTTCATTTTGAGGGTGATAAATGCGTATAGATTTTACAATCTTCTGAACCATTTTCAAGTGTAATTAACGCCTTTGTAGCGAAAATATTCATAAATAGTGTATGTTTAAATATTATGATAATTTTCTTTTAGATGTAATAATTTGCAAACTATTTATACGCTGATTCACCGTTATTTATAATCATTTATTACTGTCCATGACGTATTTCAGTATATAAATTTTTTAATGAGAGGTAATATTTCATTTTATATTGTTGGAGCTCTTCATGTAAATATTTAAAATTGCTGATTATTTTGTTAATGTAATGTTGGAAAATTCATTTTTATATTAGTTTACTAGTTTTATCTTAAAGTTTATTAATAGTGCTGGTTCATCAGTTTCAAAGTTCAAGATGATTGTTCATCTTTATTTTTAAGTTAAGTGTTCAGTTAAATTACTTGATTTTCAATTTTTGTTTAAATGCACAATTTTTTTCCATACAAACTTCCTTCAGGGTACAGAGCTGTCTACAGTAAAACTCTGTATAGAGTAGTAAAAAATTGCTTAAATGTAATAAATGCATTATCTGCTTATAACATTTTTTTATCACCTATGCCCACATTATTTGCTTATAACATATTTTTTATCACCTATGTCGGCCTTCTCACGTGCTTGTCTACTGAGATCATCCAGCTAATTACTAGAAATGTAATAAATGACCTTCACTCAATAGTGTTTAATTTCAATTTTTATCCTAAAATTTAGAACTGAGGTATCCTAACTTAGGAGATGCGGTACTTGCATGATAACATTTTTAGGATATCTTACATGAAAATATATGTAAACAGAAGAAGCTTCTTTTAATGTTAAGTGACATTAATTGATATTTTTGTTAGTCTCATCTTCAAGCCAAAAATATACATTTATTTATCCTCTGAAGGAAAACACTCCAGTGGACTTTTTTAAATCGTGAACTTTATTTTATTTATATTATTTAATTTGTTATGTTGAATTTCTTTATGTAATTGACAGAACACAATCAAACAATCACTGTACCTCTAAAATATATAAACTATATATAAACTAAACGTAAATATATCAGTGTCTGACTGCATAATGTTAGATATCACTTGAGTAAGATGCATTTTTAAACAGTGGTACAGTGAACACATAAAAAATGTAGAATTAGCATTTACTTCATTTATTAACAACCATATAGACATAATGACTGCAAAGAGGGATGAAAATTTGAAGTAAGTTTTGTAAACACATTTTATTGTTTAATTTGGTTCCTTGTATAGTTACAAAAGTTTAAATTTCAAATTAATATCATTGGTGACGTGTCATGGATAAGAACCTAGTAAAGGATGTGTATTTAATTTTTAAGTGTTTTTAATTTTCTTTCCGTATTTATATAAGAGATTCTGTTTAAAAAGATTTACAAGATGTTAAATTATTTGTAGATTTGAAGAAAGTTGTACCATGCTATTGATTTTTCAGTATGTTAGTAGTAGTTAATTGCGCATTTCAGAATCTACTCTTTGATAACTCTAATAGTAATAATTTTTAAAAACCACTTACCAACAACTATTGTGACTTAATTTTTTAAAACATGATGACCACTGTTATACATTTTTATATTTTACATAACGACTAATGATAATACTTTACATACGATGAATGAGTTATAGTACTGTACTTCTATTATCTGCATATCCATTACTAATGCTGTGTCTCCATTATGCTTGTGTACATTATCTGACTCTGTGTTAATAATCCAACAACTCCCTGACCAAAAAAAATTCCTTATCTTTCCACTAGAGTCCTAAGAATGCAATTTTTATCCAAAGAATTTCCTAAAAATATTTATTTTTATACTTTTTACTACTAAGTGATCTCCTACTGAGTGATCTCCACCTTGATATCTGACTGCAGGACTACTTAATCTAAGAAGAACCATAGATTTTTCTTCTAAAAGGAAAGGGCACATAAAAAAATTTTCAAAGAAATGTTTGCTGTAGTTTACCATTTCTTTTTGAAACTTTATACTCAAAGCTTTAAATTCTTTCTGTACAAGCTACATTGAACATTAATGTAGAGTGAGTTGTATAATCACTCTCATCAACTGCTAGAACGGCTGCAGCCTTCCTTCAGAAACCATTCATTTATCTCGCATCTCCAAGATACCCACCCAACACGGTAGCACATATAAAGGAAATATTTATTAGAGACACACTTCTTCACTAATGATAACTCTTCCTAAGAAGATAATTAAATGCAATAATCTATAATAAAATATTAATATTTATAACTAAAAAATATAACTAAATTATTATAGCTTATAATAATTTTATCAAACGTGGCCCATAGGTATGATTATACAGTAATAATAATAATTTATAAAAACCACTTACTAACAACTTTTTATAAATGTTCGAGTACTTTCAGAAACCACATCCATCTTCAGGAACTCAAAAAACTTTTATATTATTCTTAAAATAAAAAACTGTAACTCATACATCATATGTAAGTTGTTATGTAAAAATGTACAACAGTGGTCATCATGTTTTAAAAAATTAAGTTACAATAAAAGTTTCCACTGTAACTTTTATTGTGACTGGATGCTAAGTCGACATAGTAGTACCTCTGTTAGCTGATCTCTGTTTTTCCAATGTTATCCTGATCCTTTCTTCCTGGTATATGTTACATGTTGGAAATTATTGTTGAACAACAGAGGAACTACCTAATAGGGCTCTTGGTTCTCTGCAACATGGGATGGTAATGTATACTTATTTACTAATCCGGAAGCTTGATTAAATTAAATCCACATTAGTAGTGGCTAACATAAGTAAAGCTAGTGTAATTTTTTCCAGAAACAAAAGAAAAGTTAAGTCCATGGGCTCATTGTGTAAGTAACAGATAAATAATAATACTTTTAGAAATATTTTTACATTTTTAACTTATTGGTGATAAAATTAATTGTATTTTTTTTTTTTAATTTTTCAGTGAAATTTTAATTATCATCATGCTATACAAAAGCATTGATTCTCTGGAAGAAAATCCAAAAGAGATTTTTCTTAAAGTTACTTCAATTTTAATGAAATTGGTTGAAAATGTTGTTAAATATCCTAAAGAACCAAAATATAGAAAAATCAGGCTTGAAAATCAAACTATAAGTACATTTATCTTACCTTCCATTGGTGGTATGGAATGTCTTTTTGATATGGGGTTTGAAGAGGTTAGTAATAAATACATAGCAGGTTTAAAATTTGTGCTAAATAATGTTCTAGAACTGTATTGTTAGTAGGGTTTCTCTTATCCTTTATTAATGTCATTGTACGTTTTTTCTGGAGTAAATATTTGTTAAAGCAAAAAATATATAATCATTACATTTAAAAATAATTATTTTTATTTCTATGACTGTTTTGAAGTCAGCAAAAAATTAATAGTTGAATTAATTACATTTGTTTTGTTTTTTAATCCCATGCTGATTTCTAAAACATACATTTTTAAACTGAAAAAGCCTTTTGTTTATTAATTTATTCTTTGTAGTTTTTTGGGTCAGTAATTTTTTTCTGATTTATCATTTATATTTACGATATGTCATCTATCTCATCAAGATTTTTAGGTAGAATATTTTTAAGAATTGTTCATTTTTATCGGAAGAAAAGAAATGTAAGAGCATTTCTTAAAAACTTAGAAACAACTTAGAAACTTAAACAATTTTACATCAACATATCAAATAATGATAAATTAGTGAATGGTTTAAACCAAATATTAGAAACAACCAACATACTTACAATACAAAAATGTTGGTTGTTTGTTAATGGACCAATAGCATATATTTTTTTTTATACTGACAATTGAAGAAGTTAACATATTGATGATTTATTATATGTCACATTTAAATAAATAGTAAGAGGAGGTAGAATTTCCTACTTTTAAAATTATGTGAAATGGATTGCACTATATGAACTGTGTGAAATGTACCTTGTACTCTTTTGTAGTACCCAAGTATTTATCTTTTAATAATTGGTGGGTAAGCTATCATTTGTTTCACTGGAAAGAAAAATGTTATTTTATTTTTTTTTATTGTAAAAAGAAAAATGATAAAATATATCAGTAATATGTCTTTAATTTTACTTTCTCTGGGAACTAAAAGATATATTACTTATATTGTAATATAATATTATATATATGATATTTATATAACATATATATGATCTGCACTTCTTTTTTCTGTCTAGTCTTTGGAACCACCGTAAGGTATTATTACTTCAGAGGATGATATATATATGAATCTGAAGTCTAGTCTTGTAGTCTCAGGTTGACCCATCCTGAGATGTGTGGTTAATTGAAACTCAACCACTAAAGAACATTGGTATCCACAATCTAGTATTCAAACCCATATAAACGTAACTGCCTTTACTAGAATTTAAACCTTAGAACTCTAAATTTTGAAATTAGCTAAGATTTGTGATGATGAGTTCACCACTAGACAAGCCCGGTGGGATTATAAGGTGTACACTCCAATTTGAATCTAATTATATTCTATATTGGTTGTGGACACAAGTGTTGTGAGCAACATTTTATTATTTTTATTTCAAATTTTGTGCCAAATATGATATTCTTTTGTTTTATTTGTGGAAGCGATTATTAATCTATATTAAATATTAAAATGAATTGAGAACTATCCTCTTACTAAATAAATATGACAAAAATTATGCAACTTTTTTTTTTATTTGCATAATGGTAGTGATGAAAAACTGTTAAGTGTTGATCTTTTAGCATAATAGTGTCATAAAGATTTTTCTAAAATATTTATTTGAAGTATTATACAGTTCAGTTGACAGTGTGTATTTTTGTTTGACATGTGTTATAATTCTACTGTTTTCTTCTTGCTTACCTTGTCTGGGTCTTGTAAAAACCTCATCGTACAAAACATAAAATTTGTTTTAAGAAAGTCCATTATTAGATTAAGAGAATTTCTCAGTACACTTAATTAATAGTCCTTATTGTACTTAGAGCATTTTTGTAGTTGATTGTTTAATATTTAATGGTAATTTTTTATATTCCTAGAACTACATTTCCTTTAGATTTTGTTTTTACTATTTATGTTTTTTTAAGTAATTGAATAATAAATTTCTTATAAAAAGATTTGAAACTTCTATTACATTCTATGGAAAGGAAGTAGTATTTCTTTTTATAGCCTGAACACAATAAAAAGGAAATTTATTTGAGTTTTAAGGTCATATTTACTACAATAAATATTTTCAGTTTATTACAGATTAATTGTAATTCAGTTAATTGAATTAACTTAATAAAAAGTAACTATATAATATATTTTACCTATCTTTAAAGGTTAAAGATAGCTAAGAAACATATAACTATTTAGGTAATAGATAAAGCATAATTAAAATAAAATTTATATGTTGAAAATAATCAAATAATTGACTTAATGTAAATAACAGTCCATTATAAATTCAATCTCGGTAACAATAATTATAAAATTTTAAAACAGTATATTTACTAAGAAAATGGAAAACTTGATTTTGTAACAAAAAAAGGTCATGTAGTAATATGAGTGAATGCTTCAATTTCCTTCTTCATTGAAGTAATCTTCTGGTAAGTCACTCTCAATAAAATTTTCTTTGCCGTTAGATATTAATATTTTATACTAAATATTAAAAGGATTATTATAGCCAACTTTATTGTAACTCACAGGTATGTGTAAATAATATGTTAATGTAAAGTTATATCAAGAATTGTTAACTTTATATTGTATATTTAACTGTATAGTTGCATTACTTGAATTAAGAAGCTTGGTAAAGAATAAACAATAATTGCTGATTGCACATCTGTAGACCTTTTGCCAACTGATTTAATTCCATCTGTTATCCCTAGTGTGATAAATATTTAGAACATCATGCTTAAGTCAATACTTACTCAGTTCATTCTCTAGAAGATTTAAATTGTTCATTTATCCTTGTGTTTATATTTATGAATGTGCAATATTTGCTAAAACTGATTGTCACTTATTCTTAAAAAATAACAACCTATACCTCTTCCAAACCAGACAGTAGAACTGTTCTCATGTTACTCAATACAATGCGTTAGCTTACAAGAAAGTGCCTTATGCTTCTGCTGCTATTTTTAATAAATTATCAAACTATTTAAAAAAATCTTTCCACCAACTTATTTAAAATATTTTCTTTTACAGAAACAATATTACTATGCGGATGAACATTTAAATAATGCTAATTAATATTAAACAAACCCTGAATTGCAAGCTTGCAAGCCACTTAACTTTTATATAAATATTTGCCCAAATAATTTTCATTAACACTTTCTGAATTGCAAATTATTTTTTATTTTTAATATCTTAATGTACTTACCTGCATTTTATCTTCTGTTCATATTTTAATCACATCTATTTTTTTCTTGTTCTTAACTGTGTTTTCTGTTATGCTACTCTTACCAAGATTTTTCTATGGTTTTCCTTAATTCATTTTGGCAAATACTGGGGGACAGTTCCTTTTTTTATCCTTGCTGTTGCATGTCTACCCATTCTCTAATGGTAAAGTGTAAAATTTTCAGCTTGAAATGGCAATCTACAAATAATATTTATTATGTTCTGTGTAGGAAAATTTTATTTCACAGAAATTGTATTTTACCATTCAGAATATTTTTTTTTCAAAAAAATTCTCAAATCCACTTTTATTGCCATTTGCACTTCATGTTTTACATGCTGACAGTCTTAAGAACAAGAGGAATAGGTAATATACAGAAACAAATTAATATAAACTTTTTTGTAATAATATAGATTTTTTTTTTAATTTTTGCAATTTAAAAATAAAAATTTTCTGTTTTTATTTCTTTTAAAGGGTGATGATTCTTTAATTCTTCCTAATACTGTAAGCATTGATAGATTAAAACAGTTTCAGCAAGAATTGATTGTTAAAAGGGACCACGTGTTGAAGAAAAGTGTTGAAAGAGATGTTGCAGTTCCTAGTGGGAGTTCACAAAATCAAAATGTTAAAAGAGAAAATAATATACAAAATCAGAGTGTTAAAAGAGAAAGTAACATAAAAAATAATAGTGTTAAAAAAGAAAGTAGTGGACACATGGAACCCATTGTGCCTTTAGGAGTTTATTCTCAAGAGGTAAATTTTATTCTTGTATGTTTGTAATCAATTACATGATTTTTTTTTGTAATTCGTTTCACAGCCCCTGGAAAATTTTGAGAAAAGTATCTTAGAAATAAAAGGGTATTAAGCATGGACAAATAAATAGCTGAAAAGTTGCGTTTAATTAACTAAAAACCAGTTAAACTACACTGGTTACTATCTAATAGGCTCAAGTATATCCAAATTATTTTCTGTATTTTTTGTTTAGTCCTTGTAATAAACCAAGTTATGTCATACTAAGTAATTTTAAATATCAATTTTTGTTTGCCGTGTTTAAAGAAACATTGTTTGAATGATGAATTCATTTCACATTTGTTCATTGATATTTCAATCATGCAATCATATTTCATTTTGTGTATTCTTTTTTTTTTGTAAAGTTTCCTTTTTCTCACTAATATCTGATCCTGTGTGAGAGTAGTTTTTATTTTAAGGCCACATTTGCTTTTCCTTTGAGGTAAAAAGGATCCAGTTTTTTAAAATTGTTTTAAAATAGCATTCATTGTTCCTAGTCTTAAACCACACTTTGTTGTTGTGTCATACTAGTATGCTGTGGATGAGAAACAATTTTTGAATGCTTTCTTGGAGTTATGTCCTTTATTGTATATGTTAGACACACAGAACAAAAAATTCAAAAATAAAAAACGTTGTGTGTGTGTGTGTATATATATATAATATATGTGTAATCTGATATACTAGCTGGTCGGGGCTTGCTTCACTCACCCGACTCCATCAGGACCACCCAACTCTTTTTTTTGTTTAAATGACAATTAAAGTATTCAGGCTTTACAGAAACCTGAAAAAAGAAACTAAATTACAAAAGTTACAGTAGTAGTAACTATGGTAACTAAAGTACACAGACATTTTTCAAGGAAAACTTCACTACTTATTTCTGTTGCCATGATGACAGAAATATAACAGTGAAGAAAAAGATTAATTTTTTTTCTGTAATGAATATTTATAATTGAGAACTACAACACCCAAGGGGCTAGGGCCTCAATCTATGGCTTAAAACCTTCTCTGGAATAACACAAATGTATCCTGCAAATTGGAAAGCAATTGCACGGTTGGTTCTCCCATGATGCGAGAACAAACAAACTTTTGGCTTATATATATTATATATAAGATGAGATTTTATGTAAGATTGACAGTAGTGGCAGATTGATGTGCAGTTGATTTTATAATTTTATTATTTGCCCAGTGTGTTGCAACAATCACCTACCTATAAAGACATATTTTAATTTATTATAGCAGTGTAAATTATTGAGTTGATAGATAATCTGTTTAGTTAAAAAATTAATAAAAGTTCTAATAAAATGATTTCTAATGAAATAAATAATATGCATTCAAATATTCCCATTAAAGATAAATACAGGGTGTCCCATATAAAACGCAACCCAACCTTATATTAGTAGGTATTGAAATAATAAAAAGGCATGTGTAAATGTAAATGTAATTTTTATTATTACCATCCATTACCTTACATTTAGAGTAAATGTTGGAAGTGGCCGCCATCTTCTTGAATACAAGCTCCAATTCTTTTTACAGCGTTTCTTGCAACTTTTATCAAAGTTTGTGGCTGGATATTTAATACAGCTTGTTCAATATTGACTTTCAATTGTTCAAGTGTTTGTGGTTTGTTGCTGTAGACTTTTTCTTTGAGGTAACCCCATAGAAAAAAATCCGTCGCAGTCAAATCTGGAGATCTTGGTGGCCACAAGCCTCGACCGATAACACGATTACCAAACAATTCCTCAACAAAATCAGAAGTTGAACCTGCGTAGTGCGATGTCGCACCATCATGTTGTAGCCAGCAGTGTCTGTCTTCTTCTTCCAACAGTGCAATGAACGGAAATAAAATATCCTGATATCGTTCTGCATTAATGGTGTACTGGAAAAAAATAGGGCCGATTATTTCCTTCTGCGATATCGCGCACCACACGCCCAACTTCTGCGGGTGTAATTGTTTTTCTTGATAAACATGGGGATTTTCAGCACTCCAAATTCTACTGTTTTGGCTGTTTACGTAGCCATCCAAATGAAATTGTGCTTCATCTGTAAAAAATAACGAATCCATAACATTAATTCCCTCATGCAGAAATCGACGGAACCATTGACAATATTGTAGCCGTTTTTCTTTGTCGGGCTCAAGAAGTCGATGAACCGTTTGAATGCGATAAGGTCATAATTGTAATTGTTTGGTCGCCCGATGAACACTTGATTTAGAGAAATTATTTTCAAACGTCTGATTGATTTATTTGACGAGGTGAGTAATCGGTCTTTGATTTCAGTGACTGTATCTGTATTCAAGACTGACGCAGATCTTTTGTGTTCATTGTTATTAACAGAACCAGTCTCTCTAAATTTTGCAACTAACCTCAATACTGATGTTTTGTTAGGAGCTGGTTTATCTAGGTACTTATGGCGAAACAAATCTTGCACTGCAACCACTGATTTCGTACTGAAGTACGACTCAACAATGAAAACACGTTCATCTAGCGAAAACACCATCTTGTCTCTAGCAATACACTGAACGCTATGATTGCATTGTTGTTACTATCGGTAGTGTTCTACTGCGTCGCCGCGATGTTCAGATGTTGGACGAGTCCATTTCAGTAACGAGTAGGGGAGTAAGCTTGACTTTTGAAATTTCATGGATGAGTGATTGATGGGTTGCGTTTTATATGGGACACTCTGTATAACAAAAAAATGGATTAAAAAATGAATATAGAACAGTGAATAATTTAGTTACAATAATTTGTAACAAATGTGAACATTATTGTTTTTTATTTAATGAAAAACTTTATTTAAATAATGTAATCATTTATTTTTTCATTTTTATTGGAGACTACAGTTATTTATGTTTACTACATTAAATTTACTAAGTATTTAGAAATATATATATACATATATATATATATTAGATGGAGTTCAAATAGGCTTTACTTGATAAGTGTTTCAATTGCAATTTTGGAGTTTTTCTTCACCCAATGAATAGGAAACAGTTTCCTAATTCTGAAACAGTTCTAGTTTTAAAGCATTGCTTAAAATGTTTTTTTTTAATTTTTATTTTAAATATTTTGTGGATAATACAAATTCTGTAAATGTCATTCATTACATATTTAGTAGAACTATGTTAATTTCCTTACAGCTATTTTGTGCCATTTATAAGCAAACATTTTTTAATTAAACATTGAAAAAGAGAAAGTTTGTATATACCTCATTATGTTATGTGGTACAAATGTTAATGCGTAACAAGAAACTGATAAATCCCATATGGCTTTATTGTTATATTCTATTAATTATATTATTATAAACTAATTAATAATAAGTAATTACTTATAATTTCATTATTAATTATTAATTATATTATAAGAATAAGATAAAATATAACAATATTATATTGTTTAGTATTACAATAACAATATAAGTTGTTAATATTATATTATAACATCATTATTTGATATTATGTCATATATGGTGTTCATTAATATTTGCCTATAATTTTCAGTTTTGTAACTTTGGGGAGAGTGGTTGAATACATGATATTACTTTTTTCAATAATTTTCCTATTTTACCTCATTTATCAAGGTGGTAGTACACCATATCCAGAATTCTTGATCCTGATTGGTATATAATATTGGAATTTATTTTTTTTATGAAATTTTAAAAAATTTGCATGGATGTTGTGTTTCTTTTTAATTTTTAGAAATTCTTCAGGGAAATCGAAAATAGATCACAAAATATTTGTCAGTATGAAGATAAAGAACTTCAATTGAAAGCATTATCTTTTGTGCCAATATCTAGAATAGAATCTAGTGTATCAAAGCAAATGCGTGAAATTCAAAAATCTGCAATTAAAGATGGTTCATCAGATTTATGTGAAGCTAGCATTAATGAGATTCTATTTTTAAAAGAACTTATGAAGTGGTTTAAAATGGAATTTTTTAAATGGGTAGATGCACCTACATGCTCTGTGTGTAATTCAGCTACTCAATTTCATAGCCATAGTACGGAAGAAAAAGATTTAAGATATACTAGTCGAGTAGAGGTAGGTAAATCTTTTACTTGTTATTGGAGATAAAGTAAATGTGATGTCTGATAATATTTGGTATGTTTAAATTTTTGAAATTTTTTCTCATTTTATGTTGAATTTTTTCCAAGAAAGGTTTTTTTTAATGTTAAAGTGGTTCTGTGTATATTATGATATAAAAATTTTTAATGTTGAGTCATGAGGTATCTTATGTGTTTTACTTTGTTTATAAGAATTGTTCTGTTTATTTAATATAATTTTCCTTACGCTTTTGCCTTTATTTGGTTCGGTGAACCAAATAAATAATTTCCAAGAAATAAGTATTAATAATATTTTAAAGTAGTTAAATCTATAAGTAATAACCGAAAGACATTTAAAATTGTAACAATCAGTTACAGTATCATTTTAGATATTAAATATTTCTACAAAAAGCACCAGTATTTAATTGTTTATAAAAAAATCCATAAACCCTTAACAGGAGCATTTTGATATTTTATATAGCACTTGAGTTTGGTAGAATTTGGAAGATTATGGTAAGTTGAAATAAACATTTTTCTTTTTTAGATTATTGACAGTATTTTGTTTGTGACTTAAAAATAATTTTTTCCATATTCTTATTCAATGTGAGATGGGAACATAAGGTACATGATTTTTCTATATAGTGTTCAGTGTATTAGTTTTTTTGTAAAATTGATTCACAAATTGTTACGAATTGTCTGGTTGGGATGTAAATTACTTTGCTCTTCAATACAATTTTATACTTACAAGCTGTTTTCGAGTTAAGAATTTTTATTGTTCAAGAAAAATTATGGTTAAGGCCCTTATTTATGAATTTTCTTTTGTCATTTAGAGTAGAGGGGTATTATTTATTAATCTTAGTAAAATTTATGTTTGGGGCAATAAAATATTTTAGATTTTGTTTGTTTATGTTAATTTTTTTTGTATTTGTATGATGAATTTTAATGTTTCTTTGCACCTTCCCATTTGGAATTCTATAATGTCTATTCATTTTTTTTTTAATCAAGGTTTTATTTATAATCAGTTTTTACAAATACAAAAAAAACTATAAATGGAATAACAATTAAATTGACATTAAAAGATACAGTTTCCAGCAAAACAGCTTAAGAAAACAATTCATTATGTAAGAGGTATATATATATATATATATATATACTATAGAATATAGCCTAAAAATAACCATCTGTAGTAACTGAGTATTAATGAAAAAAAAAATTACCTATTGCTTCAGCTGGAACCATAGTGTAGTAACAGCAAGACCATCGACTGATGGCAATGAGTAGTGATGGAAAATTAGATGAGTACTTGTCTGTAAACTATCCTATCAACCTCAATCAGAAATCCTCCTCCCTCAGAAGGACTGAAAGACATCTGTTTTTGGATTTGTCAAGCTTGTTCTCGCACTACCATTTTCCTTTTCTTATTCCTTGTACAGATACCATAGGAATTCTGTTTAACAGAAGTCCTATGACCCAAGCTCCATTTGCTGATGCTCTTGGTATCTTCCATTAACCAGTAGGGGAGTAGGGGGAGCCAGTTCTTTATCATGGTTCAGCATAGTGGTAACAGTTTTTACCTGAGTGTTGCACTAAAAAAAGTTAAGCAGCCATTAAAATATAAACTAGTAACTATGAAAGTAGAACAAATAGGTTGAAATACTGTAACTTATGAGTAAGGAACTTTTATAATTTCTTAAATGCAGTTCAATTTGCTTAAAAAAGATTATGTTAATATTGTAGTTATTATGTACTAGTTAAATATGTGCCTTAAACAGATATTTACTTCTTTTTTTTAATTTTTCTCTGCAGGTTTACTATTGTAAAAGTTGTAATAAGAAAGAATTGTTTCCAAGGTATAATGATGTTAAATTTTTATTAGAAACACGAAGAGGTCGTTGTGGAGAGTGGGGTCAATGTTTTACACTGTTTTGCAGAGCATTTAAGTGGGATGCTCGTTTTATATGTGATAACACTGACCATGTTTGGACTGAAGTAAGTTGGATTTTTCAATACAATTTTTAAAACCTTTTATGGTTGGCGTTTGTTCTGTAAAACATTTCGGATTTTTATTCTCCTGCAGGATTAAACATTTCATTTTGGTTTCTTCCTTATCAGCTTGTTAAATTTTGTAATTATTTTTCACAACTTTTTCTGCTTTTTTCCACAGTTAATGTCTAATAATTAAAACTTTTCCTTCAAATCTATAAAATGTGATTGTGAAACTTACGTGGTTTCAATTAAGAAGTAATCTTAAAACAACTTTTTCATGGGATTTTTAATAGTTTGAAAATGTAAAAATAAACAATCTGCCTTTAAGTCTGGTTATAAAACTGGCCAAATGTTGGATTTAGGCAATTTGTCCTTCATCTTTGATTTCCTACTGAGCATGAAGGTTGTGCTGGAAATAATTTTTTCATTATATTTTTTGCTGTTTCAAAAGAGTATTTTCAGTTTAACATGAAACATGTTATTTTCAGGAGGTTAATTTGAAGGTGTGCTTAAATTGTGATCAGATTAAAAAGTTTTGTCTAAAATGAAAAAATGAATGTAATTCTGTAATGTTAGAAATGCTGTAATGTGCACATGACAACATATGTCGCAAATATGCTGTACCATCTGATTGAAGCATTTTTGCATTATTTCAACATAATAAAAATTTTATTAAATATAGATGTTTTCCTTATTAAACCTTGGCTGAATAAAAAAATCCCTTTTGGCATGCCAGAAGGTGGAGGTAGATTTCATTGGTACTAAGTAGGGGATAAAAAATATTTCACCATAAAGTTAAGAAAAACTTAAAATTTACTCAATATGACCAAGGTTGCGTGTGAAAAAAAGTTTCACATGTTTAGCATATGACAAGCCCATCTTCTTACATCTTTCAGCAAAAGTTTGGTCATCCCTTGCCATAAGGGTTGGTCATATCAAAAATTTTAGGTAATGTTTAGAGGACTAAAATAACCACTTTAAAACCATTCGATACTGTACCTATTAAGGGAGGTATGTTTTTTGTCTTCAAAACCCCATTTTTTCCAACTCCTGGGCCAATGGTTGGCGATATAAAAAAACCTTACTTAGTGTAGACCCTTATCCAAAGAATAGTAGGAACTTTAAACGAAACCAATATTTTGCTTAATAAGAAAGTTATATAGCAAATTTTATTTTTTCAAAAAAAGGCCCCCTCTCATTACCACCTCTAAGGTTTGATTTTACCCATTAATGAACTCAGCCGAGATTTTGGGTCATTATATTTTATATATCAGTTTGAAAGTGAATGGTGCAAAATTATGGCAGTTATCGTGTCCACAGGAAAGTGAAATATATATATATATAAAACTTTTGAACTGATGGTGGTTTTGGGGTCTGGGGGATGTGAAACCTGAAGATATGTCAAAATTTCCTGAAAGTTGAATCATGGTATCCATTACAGTAGGTAGCTTTCTTATGAAATCTCCCTAAAAATTTAATTTGGACACCACTTGACTTCCTTGCATGCCTATTAAATTACATATACACATTTTTTTGTTACACTTCATTTTGTTTGAAGGTGAGATAAATCCTACAATTCTTTAATAAAGTGGACAGTTTCACAGAAAAATCGGCCTAAAAATTTTTTTAGCATTTTACATTAGTTTGTATATTCATTTTGTTTCACGTCGCTAAAGTAGAAATGTGGTATGAAAGAACGTGTTGGATCTGTAACCATGCACACATCTGTTTGAATCTGACTTCATATACATATATTTTTTTTAACCTTTTGTTTTTTTATTTAAATATATTGATTTATTAATAATTGTTAACCTCTATTGTAAACATTTTTGAATAAAAACGAAAAGTACATAAAATTTTATTTCACAAATAACTTTTCATTTTATTTTCATGTTTTTTTTTTTGTATTGTTATTATTGAATTATTATTTATTGTTAAACTTTTTTTACAGTCAGAAATGAATAATTAATATATTAATTAATTAATATATTTACTTTAAAAAAAAGTTAAAAAAATATATATGTATATGAGGTCGAATTTGAACTGATGTTCCTTCCCCTTGTAAGATTCAAATATTTCATTAATTGAAATTTTATTTGTCTATAACTCTGGAACCAATGAAAGTAACTACCACTTATGATGTATCGTTGAAAAGCTCTCAACGAGGGCTTATTACTTCAGTTAAGAAAATGTCCAAAATCCAAACGTTTAAAAATTGAAACCCCACTTTATTCAGAGATTGACTGTGTACACATTTTTAGTCCAGTCAATTGTAGTCAAAAGGGGAAGTGCATAACTAGATGTTACAACAGTCCTAAATACAAAATTTCAACATTCTACAGCTAATCATTTTTGAGTTAGGCGAGATACATACGTACAGATGTCATGCTGAAACTAGTCAAAGTGAATTCAGGGATGGTCAAAATGGATATTTCGATTGAAATTTGAAAACCGAAATTTTTCACGATTAACATACTTCATTTACTTTGTACAAGGAAGTAAAAAAAAAGAAGAAAGTACAATTAATTAATCTTGGTCTTTTAACTTTATTAGTGGCAGTATTATCACCAAAATTGGCAAGTACTTTTTTAGGGTCATAACAGGTCTTTAAAAAAGTTATAGAAAATTCAATTTTCATTATTTCTGATATTAAGCACGTTAAACTAAAGGTAACAGTCTAAATTGCAATAAGGTTACACTATATTAAATAATAACATTCCTTACGTTTTTGGTGATGTTTCTTTAACATTTTAATATAGCAAAAGACTGACATTTGATTTGGTTTATATCTAATTAAAAAATTATACTAGTCACTAACACTAAAATTATACAGTATCTTTTATTTTATTAAAAAAAAATTGAATTTAAATTGTACATGGGCAATATTAGCCTAATTTTTCTAGTTACTGATTGAATGATTTTTCTATTTGTTTTCATATATAATATTGTCACATTTAAAAAAGAATTAAATTATGTAGTACAAAATGTGTAACGTTATATCTGAAACATGTTGAAATGAATTCTAAGTGAAAGTAAATAAGTAGTAAAAGCATGTCAAGGAAGATAAGAATTACCATGAAATTTAAATTTTTAATTCTTTTGTCTTTTCCAAGATATGAGAAAGATATTTTTAAAAATAAAATATGATAATAGTTGTATTAAAAGGAATGTAGAATATGTAACATTATATAGAAACAACCACTGGTGGTTAATACAAATATTAAGAATCCAAAAACTACTGAATCAAGTTAACATTGCAGTTACAACATTCATGCTATGGTCAAGACCAATTTATACTGGCTATGATGGTATGACTGTGAACATATATTTGTGTATGTGTGTAACACATATATATTAATTAATCAGCCTTTATTTATATATGTTTTTCAGGTTTATTCTCAGTTTCAAAATAGATGGCTACATTGTGATCCATGTGAATGTGTAGTGGATAAGCCATTATTATATGAAAGTGGCTGGAAAAAGAAGTTAGATTATATTCTTGCATTTTCATGCGATGGTGTTTATGATGTTACTTGGAGATATTCTGCTAATCATAAAGAAGTTTTATCAAGAAGGAATTTAGTCCCAGAAGTTGCTTTAATTGAACATATGATGAGATTAACAGAAAAACGGTAAATTTTTTTTCTTTAGTCACTTTTATTTTGGGAAAGGAGGGAAAGTTCTCCATACTAGGTTTGCTATGAAATTTCTCCCTTATCTGGAACTCCAGTTAGAATTATTAACTGGGTAATAAACGTGTTTTAGCTGACTTTGCTGTTAAGTGGCCTATAATGTCTGAATATGAATACTTATTTTTTGGCAGATTTTAGGATCTTTAGAAGTAGAAGTTGTAATGGCTGATAATCACAGGCATTAGAACTTTTCTTAAGGACCTTGTGTAATCCTTAGATAGAAGTTGTAATTTCCAAATAAATCACGTCTAAATTTCATTAATGTAGAAGTAGCTTACTAATTTTTTGTTTATTACAAATATTTACAATTGACTTTGAAAGATTACTGAAACTACTTAGTGAATGTGTTAGTATTGGCAGTGCAGTTCTTACACCTGCTGATTGTGACCAAACATCTGATATAAATCCCTAATTAATGGTTATTAAGTGTTTGTAATTCTAAGAATTACATGGGAACAGAACGCAAGAATGGCGGGAGTTTCAATATTTTTCCCTACAGATAGCAGAGCTTTGACAATGTCCCTTGCTGTTGTATCTTACTATATTGGGGGGTTTCATAGGTTATTTAGTGGTGGTTATAAATTTTTAATTTTATTTATGGATGAATTTGGTAATTTGCATTCCTATCCGTATGGACCCACATGAAATGTACATACTGGGTCTTACTGCGGGAGACTATAAGCTTTTGAACTTCATACTCCCAGCATGATTCCCCCTCAGTCCATCCGCTGAAGTCCTTTTGGTGCTAGCGCCTTATGGGCTAGCTGGACTACGCCTACCGGGGCCTTAGTTATTTGGAGGGAGCAATACGCCCCCTTCTACGGAGGGAGTCGCATGTGCTAACTGAATTAAATTGTAAGTTTTGAAGATGGTGGGTAAGAGGACTGTAGATCTTCATCTTCTTTTGTGGCTGTCCTTTGTGCTGTTTCTCTGCTGGGTTCTTCTACTGGACTCTAGTCCATGGTGGTGAGTCACATTGTGGGTCTTCTTTCTTCTTTTGTTGACTGCTTCTTTCTTCTTTGACCTGCACTTTTTGTTTGTTGGCAGTAATTGAATTACATACCACTAACCTTAGGAAGTCCCATGGCGCCCAGAAGAGCAGAACAGTGGAAAGTGCAGGTTTCTTCTTTCTTTGGTCTATGGTTGGTGGCTGCTTGGCTTCTTCCCTCTTCTTTCTTGAAAGGTAAAAGGAAGTAAGGAACTTACAATGGGGTTTAATTTTGCGGTCACTGTTTGGGAGCGGCGATCGGCTTGATGTTTGATGTAGTAAAAAGTGGAGTTCTTACATAAAAATAATTAATAAATCATCCAGACACATGTGTCTGGGAAGGGGTTTGGGGGACCGTGTGGCCACCGTTAATTGCCTATGTTGTGTTGGCTGTGGAATCTGAAACATAAACAGAAACACACACACAGAAAATAAGGGCTTTATTTTATTTTGTTTGGTAGGATAAGAAGGGAAAAGGCAATAGTTTCCCTATGCTTGGGGGTTACAACAAACTATCCTGTGAGTAGAGTTTTATGTAGTCCATTGTATATTATTATTTTTTCTTTGGGGTACCTACTGGGATTGTAACATCGTGAATTGCTTAAAAAAAAAAAAAAAAAGAAGTATTTTGTGTAAAGTAATTTATGTATAATGATTTTTATATTTTGGCATCATAGTTCTAGAGCTATGCTGCAAGAAGGAAAGTATGATAATCAGTCAGAAAATGGATTTTCTTGTGTTTCTCAATGTTTCATGATCCAGGTACTCCAAAAAACAAAATCAAAAAAGTGGGGGTTAATGTTTATACATACACAGTAGATCTAAAATGTTCCTGAACTAAATTTCTGTAGTTTATACAAGTAGCACTATCTCTTGGAAAACCAAGGAACTATGTAGTATGATGTCTGATGAGTGTCTGTTTAAAATTTCATCACTCCAGTCTTGAGTTATATTCGGTCTCGTACTTGTGTTCATGTGACCTTGTGTGAGCTCGCGACATCGAACAGAGAAGTGCGATAAAATTTTGTGTTTGGCTTCAAAAATCTTTCATTAAAATTTATTTTACTATACAACAATCATTCAGTGATGAAGGCGCATCTCATACTACAACATACACATTGTGAAAGCGGTTGCAGGACTGTAGAGTCATTAGACAACGATGAACGAAGCGGGAGGTCGTCAACAGCCATTTACGATGAAAACATTGTGAAAGTGCGTGTGCTTCTGCTCAAACAACCTCATTTCACCCTTCAGGCCATAGCAGAAGAGCTAAACATCAGGAAAGATGCGGTACGTACAATTCTAACAGAGAAAATGAACCACGCCGAAAGGTGTGCTCTCATTACGTTCCACACTGCTTGGCCAAAGAACAAAAACAGGTGCATCATTCTTGTGCTCAAGACTTCAACTACTGATAGCGACCCAAATTTTTTTGCAAATAATTGTTATAGGGAGTGAAAGCTGGTGCTTTATGTATGATCCACAAATGAAGTGTTAACCCACTGCTGCTTGGTTGAGTCCTGGTGCACAAAGACCAGCGAAAGTTAGGCAGCAAAAATCAAGAGTGAAAATGATGTAGATTGCATTCTTCTACTCAAAGGGACTGATTCAATATGAATCTGTCCCAGCTGATCAAACCATGAATTCGCATTTGTCGAATCTGGCCTGAGTACCGGGATTCGGCAGTTGGACTCTTGCACAACAATGCTCCTCACACATTGCAACAGTTTTAACACATTATTACATCACAGATCAAATCTCTCTCTTATCTCACCTGATTATTTTCTATTCCTGAAACTCAAGTTGAAGATGTCGCTTTTTCGATGACATTCCGACCATTCAAAGGGTTTGCACCAAATAGTTGAAGGCGATCCCACAAAGTATGTTATCCAGAGCGTTTGACAGGCTGATTTTGTCATACTTGTAGTCAGAGCCTAGCTAGCATACACTAGTTGGATGTTTGTGAAATCTACTTCTAAGTAAACAGTTTACATTCAGTAAACAGCTCTCCATTTGGTCTACATTACATACCAACACTGTAGAAGAACCCTTGGAAAGTTTAGTTCATTTATAATTTTGCCCAAACATATAAGTTAGATTCTAAGGTCCAATCGAGTCATTGAATTCTTTTGTCTTGATACAAATTGCCAACCTGCATGGTAAAGTTCTAGTGTTTCTGCCTTTCATCCAGAAGTTCCTGGGCTTGAATCCCAGTCTGGCATGACATTTATCACAGTACAAAATTTCTATTTCATATACCTACACTCAAGCTTCAACATTATGTGGTTAATTAATCATAAATAAAAAATACAAAAAAATTGTTATTTTAAAAATAATGGACATTTTGAAATGTAGTTGCCAATTTGCCTATTATTCATTAAAGAAAAAAATAAATCATATCTGTTTTTGGCAACAAAGTTGAAGTTTGCATGTATTATTGAACTACAGTTATAATAATCATTACTAATTGATACATAATTCTTACTAATTAGTTGAATATATCCTTGCAAATTCAATTATCACAGTTTTTCAAAAAGATGCTCTAGTGTAATGAAAATATTTTCCAGATTGTAAACATTGATTTTTTAATGTTAGTTTTTTGCTTTATAAGTGCTTTTATTGTTTCTTTCTTCTTGTTGTATTGGCCAACTTAAGACCACTATCAATATCTTAATCATTTTTTCTCTTATGTCTTTCTTTCTTCCCAATATTTCTTCATTCTTTTCCCTGTTTTCACTTTCTTCACTCCATCTGTAGTCATATTTCTTTTTTGGAATTTCCTGGAAGCTCTTGTTTTCTAAGATATTTTGAAATTTATTTATTTTTAAGATTATTTCTTTTGTGATATTTAGTTTTTTCTTATCCTTTAAAGCTTCATTAAACCAGATGTTTTTAGGTTTTTGATTACAGTCAAAATAAAAATTTTTTTAGTCGGTCTTTTTTTCTCTATTCTAAAAAGATGACCAAAAAACATCAGTCTTCTTTTCCTAGCAATATCTGAAAGTCTGTCATTAAATTTATAAAGCTCTTTATTTTTTCTAATCCTCTACTTATTCTCTTCAATTTTACCTGACTGTAATAGTTTCTTCTCTTGCTTCTCTAGCTCTTCAATTTTATCTATCTTATTATACGTAAACACTCTGAGGCATACAAACATTGTTTAATAACTATATTATAATGCCTAATTTTTGTTTTACTAGAAATTTATTAAATTATTGTTTATTTATTTATACATTATAATTTTTGTATGAAATTTATGAAAAGATATTGATTAATATTTTTTTGTATAAATCTAAAAAAACAGGAGGCAAGGTCTTTCAGATAAGCGTAAAAAATATTTATCTAAACGACATGCAGTAGAATTGACAGATTTTTTATCTCCAGCAAAAGAAAAAACTGGTGAGGTGTTTGAAGGACGTACATCTGGTTCATTAGCTTGGCGTTTAGCTAGAGGAGAGATATCTTCTGTAGCTTCGTCTTCTTATGTATGGAAACCCAGTCCTGAAGAGGTATGTTTTTACATTTACAAATTTTTAAATATTTAATCTTGTTATATTTGTGAACTTTATATACATGTAATCTATCTAAATATATTATTAAACAATTACAAAATTGATCACCAATTAAAACAAAAAATATTTATTATTATTATTATTATGTTTTTACGGCCAACATGGGACCACTTAAGTCAATTTTAGTTGGATCTTTTCTGAGAAAAGCGTGTTATTTTACTCTTTCGAGCTGCCCAGTATTTCTTCATCCGTTCAGATCTTGCTTTCTTTTCTTCATCCGTAAACACCCTCTTCGTTGTATTTTGTAGTTTGTCTGTCTTTTGTTTAAATCTACTTAAAATATTTAATAATTATGTTTTTTTTATTTTACCCAGTCTATATCCAATAATGATGCACTGCATATTATAGTTCTAGTCAGTTTGTGAAGCGAATATCCCTTTTTTTGTTCTATGTGAAACATTATTATTTAGCCCATCAATTTTCTGGAATTAATTAAATTCTTGTGTAAATAAATGTGCATGTTCTTACTGATTAAAAACGTAATTATCGTCTTGATGAACTTCTTAAAAAATACTTATTATCTGTTAATATTAATTAATATTAGTGTAATATTTGAATAATATTTTGTATCAAATATACATTAATATTATGCACATGTGCATTACACGTCATGTACATTTTATTTGAATACATTCTTTGAAATAGAATAGGTTTAGGTGTGTCCTTGTTATAATTATTTTATGATTTTAAAATTTTATCCAATGTCATGGACATGAACAGGACTGTGAACTTAACAGATGTGCTAAGGTCTTACAGTACTTTTATATGTTGACTGTTTACCTTCCACTCACCCTTCTGTATTGTTGATTCACTTACTTGGGTAGGTAAGGGAATTTGATAAGTTGCTACTATCTTAATAGAGATTGGCTTTTCAAATTTTCAGGGTATCATTTTCCTTTTGGGGGATCGCTTACTACGATAAGTGTTTGAAATACCTACTAAGTAAGTCCAAGCCTCATATTTATACTAAAAAAAGAAGACAGTATAATGGTGTAAAAGTTAATTTGGTCTATAAAACTATTTTATCAGGTTGGAGCAGAGGAAACTCATGTTTTTTAAACCGCTATTACTCAGCAGCAAGTGGGGGTATTGACCTTTGCAACCTCTGGCGAACAGTTCAGACTATGCAGTTTCAGTTGCTATAGAGCGTTGGAGAGTAGATCATCGTGTGTTTGCTGTGTAGCAGTTTTTTAGGAACTGTTTCTGCATAGCTGTTTCTGGATAGTTCAATGTTTTTTCCGTTGAAATTTTAATGTCAAATGTCAAGTTGTATTTCCTGATCAAAACACCATACTGGATCTGTGATCTGTGAAGTACTGGATCTGTGATGAAGAAAAAACCACCCGGCCTTCTCCATTCAGTCTGAACTTCAGAAAACGTAGACAAAGTGAGAAGGGCAGTTCTTGCTAGTCCAAAACGATCCGATGGGCGACAGGTTGTAGCGCTGGGTATGTTACGTCATTTGCTTCATCGCATCTTGCACAATGATCTCAAACTTCTCTCATACAAAATAGTCATCGTCCAGCAGTTGACTGAAAGGGGTTTTGTGTAATGCAAAGAATTTTGTGGCATAAAGAACGCCATTCTTATGGAAGATGCAAACGTCACGATGCAAATGTTTTTAATAGTGATGAGTGACAAAACCCAATTCCACCTGGATAGCTATGTTAATGTACAGAACTGTTGGTACTAGGAGTTGGAGAACTCATGTAAACTACACCAAAAACCTCTCCACAGCTCAAAAGTAGCAGTGTGATGTGGTGTCTTCAAGATAGGAATTGTTGGTCCGTACTTTTTTGATGAGGGGGAATTGCAGTTACAGTGACATCAGCGTGCTGGATCGACATGTTAAACAACTTCCTACATCCAAAACTGGAAAGACATTGGGTGAACACGAGAGAAATGTGGTTCCAACAGGATGGTGCCAGAGCTCACATGGCGAGAACATCGATTAAAGTGGTTTGACAAATGTTTCCTGGACGTATCATTCGTCAATTTGGCGATGTTTCTTGGCTCCCTGATCATATCGATTTGCGATTTATTTTTGTGGGGCTACCTGAAATCAAGAGTGAACGTGAACATGCCACACACCATCAAAGACCTGGAAATTTCCATTTGTCAAGAAATTGAAGCTGCGTCAAATGAAATGTTGGAGAAAGCCATGCAGAGCTTTGAGGAGAGGCTCTGAATTCGCATCTGTCAAGAAGGATGTCATCTTACTGACATTATTTTCCAAACCTAGTTAAGCTATGTTGATTTCAAAAATGCACTAAAAATATTATTATTTAATGTAAAATTTTTTTTCTATAATTGAAGCAACCAAAGTTATTCAGTAGTGAAAAACATGCGTTTCCTCTGCTCCATCCTTTATTAGCTTTATTTCAATGACTTTTACTTTATTCATTGCAGTTCCTTTGTGAATTTAATCACTTTTTCACTACCTATATTATTTAATGTACTTCTTGTTGAACTTCTCTTCCTCAATTTTGGTTAACATGGATTCTACTTGGTCCAAGTTTTAGATAATGAGAACTGTTGACCAGTGAATTTGTATTGTAATTTAAATGTAAATGATCAATTTTATGTAGTTATTTCAAAAATAATTTTTTTTTAACCTTGGATTCGAATTCAGTATACATATATAACATATATACATCATATGTTAGAAAAAAATAGATTCATTTTTTAAAGAAAAAGTTTAATATTTAAATAAAAAGTAAAATAATTAATTTATGAGTTATTTTGAAATATTGTTATGTTGAATAACTATTACAAAATGTTAAGTTGTTGGAAAAACCTCCCCCACACTATAATATTTAACATAGAATTTTATGATGTTTAGAGTCTTGATAATTCTTTATAAATCCAATTTACTATTGAACTTGTCTGTTAACATAATGTTGTGTAGAATATTTTAAGACAATTGGAAGAGCAGTTAAATAATTATCTGAGTTGCTGGTCAGCCAGACTGTAAAATTTCTGTAGTATATTTTGATAAAAATACAAAAAAACATTTGACTACATTATTTTAACTGTTAGATATTTTGTTTATATACAGTGATACAGCCTGTAACAAAAATGATAACTTTTAGGTATGTATCAGCTCAATATATTACCAAGTAGTAACTTGGTAATGTATTGAGTTATTAGTCCAAGGATAAGGTTAAATGTTAATTTGCATGAATTTTAGGAAATTTTGAATATATACATTTATATTTTTAGCAGTATTATAATATATATTTTTAGTAGCTACTATAGTCATTAGTCACTAGAAATTACAATAGTATGCAGTAAAACTGTAACCACTGTACTTCAGTCATATATAGGAACTGGTTTATTATGTGACTTCACTTTTTTTTACTTCACATTCTTCAGTTCATAGAATTGTATTTTAAATTTCATTCTGATACACAGTTCATTACATTATAAGATACACAGTTCTAGTTGTAGAACGATCAGGTTCTACAGATTGTAAGAAAACATTTTTTATTAAATAACACTTTTTTTAATGAAAAACAAATAAATATATCATATATTTATTTTACTACTTGTTTCAGATTTCTACTAAGCAAATGGTAATAAAATATTGCCCATGTAAAGATCAGTATGTAAATGGTAAAGGGGCAAAATTGCTCAGTAATTGGGAAAAAGGTGTATTTAAAGTAAAAAATGTATTTAGGAAAGAAGAATTAGACTGGAAAAATGTTTACTTATGTCGTACTGGTAAGTTAAGATAAAAAGGTTTTTTCTTTAATTTACATTTATGTATTAAAGAAATAATATTTTCATATAATAAATCTTTGCATACAGGTTTTAAACATTTAAGATAGTTTTGTATGATGATTAAAAACAAAATGTTTGAAATGTCAAGTTTAAATTATGTAATGGTAATAAAAATAATTGTATTGTTTGATTACTTTAAGGTTGTGGCAACATCAAATAGCTCAACTGCGCGCGCGCACACAACTTAAAGAGAATTGGCGACAATTCGTCTCCTTGCCTTACTCCAGTTTTTATTTCAAAAGATGTTGATAATTCTCCTAAAAATTTTTACTTTTGAATGCGATTCTGTAAGTGTTTAATTATATTGTTTTGTTATCAATTCCAAATTCTTTAAATATTTTTAACAGAGAGTCCCTATGAATGGAGTATATGCTTTTTTGAAATCTACAAACACTGTTATTAACTCTGGGTTTGCTAATTTTTGATACTGTAAAATGGATCAGCGCAGCTTCTTCCAGGTCTGAATTCATTTTGTTATTCTCCTAACCCTCTTTCTTGTTGGTTATATTCTGTTTAATAAAGCTTTCGATAATATTTTAGAGGAAATTCCTTTGTAGTTTTTCAGATCCATTTTATTTTCTTTCTTATGAAGCGAGTTTATTATTGTATTCTTCCAGTCTTTAGGTATTTTCTCTGTTTCCCAAATTAAGTTAAAAAAATTTTCCCATTTTTTACACAGTTCTTTAGGTGTAAATTTTAGTATTTCTGCCACTAAGTTATCTTCACTACTTGTTTTGTTATTTTTTAGATTATTAATTACTGTTTAATTTCTTCAGAGTTCAGGAGACTGCAAGGTGGCCCTTTTTTTTAATTATTTTTAAAGTTGAATGTTTCTGTAGGTTCTGGGCAAATTAACAAGTTTTCATAGTATTTTATTAAGGAATTTAAGTTGTCTTCTGTATTTATCATTATTTCTCCCTTTTCATTTTTAAAATTGGTGCGCATCGCTTGATATCCATTTAATTTATCTTTAAGATCTGGTGTAAATCTCCAGTGTTGTTTTTCTTAAAATATTGTTCGAGGGTTTCTAGTTGTTCTCCATATTTTCTCTTGGATTATTTTAGAGGCAACTCTTCTAACTTCTAGCCACTCTTCTTATCATTTGGCTTAGAGTTATATTTTTACAAAGTTTTTTCTCTCTTTTTTAGTGCTTTTTACATTCTTCATTCCATGATTTGTTTTTTATTTTTATTTCTGGAGAATGATCCTTCTACTGATTTTACTTAGTTTTTAAATTTTCCCAGTGATTCTCTTTAATTTCAGCTATTTTATTTTTAAATTTATTTAATGATTCATTGCTTATATTTGCTCTTGTTTTATCAATTCTTCTAAGTTTTGATTTTGTTTGTAGGAAGAAATCTAAATTTTATACGTGTTACATAGTGATCTGGATTGAAATCACTTCTTCTGACTTTAATGTTTAAAATTTCCCATATATTTTCTTTGGAGATGGCCATATGATCAATTAATTTAAAACTTTTATTTTTACTTCCTTGTACTAAAAATTTCAGATTTCAATGGAAATATGCATTTTAACCATCACTGAATCCATTTTGACTAGTTTTGGCATGACGTATGTTCATACGTACGTGTCTCATATAATTTAAAAACAATTAGCCATAGAATGTTGAAATTTTGGATTTAGTACTGTTCTAACATCTAGTTGTGCATCTCTCCTTTTGATTTCAATCGACTCGACCAAAAATGTCCAAAAAACCCAAATAAAAATATTTGGATATTGGACTTTTTCTTAATTGCAGTAATAATCCCTTGTTAAGAGCTTTTCAGTGATATATCATAAGTAATACTTATTTTCATTGGTTCTAGAGTTATAGCTCAATAAAATTTTAATTAATGAAATATTTGGTTTGTACAAGGGGAAGAAGGCACATTGGTTCAAATCTGACTTCTCATCCTTTTTTTTTAAATTCAAATATATTGGTTTATTAATCATTTTTAACCTAAGATAATACAAAAAAAATTTCAATAAATAAGTAATAAAAAAAAATTTGATGTGGACACCACATGACTTCCTTGTACTATTAAATTACATATACACATTTTTTTTAAATGAAAATATATAAAATTTTATTTCATTAATAACTTTTGATATTTTTTCTTTTTTTTGTTATTGAATTATTATTGTCGTATAAATTTTTTTACAATCAGAAGTTAATAATTATTAATAAATCAATATATTTAAATTAAAAGAAAAGTTAAAATAAAAGGAGATGAAATCTGATTTGAACCGATGTGCCTTCCTCTTATAAGATCCAAATATTTCATTAATTAAAATTGTATTTGGCTATAACTCTGAAACCAATGAAAATAAGTATCATTTATGATATATTGTTGAAAAGCTCTCAATGAGGGCTTATTACTGCAGTTAATAAAAAGTCCAAAATCCAAATTTTTTTGGATCTTGGGCTTTTTTGGGCACTCTTGGTTCAGTCTATTACAATCAAAAGGGGAAGTTCAACAACTAGATGTTAAAACAGTCCTAAATCCAAAATTTCAACATCCTACTTCTAATGGTTTTTAAGTTATATGAGGTACATATGTATGTACAGACGTCACGCCAAAACTAGTCAAAATGAATTCAGGGACGGTCAAAATCGATATTTCCGTTGAAATCTGAAAACCGAAATCTTTCACAATGACAATACTTTCTTTACTTCATACATGGAAGTAAAAAAATATGGAAAAAAATTAATAAAAAATATATATAATTTAATGGTGTACAAGGAAGTCATGTGATGTCCACATCAGATTTTTTAAATTTATATTTGATATTTTTCTTAATGAAAGATCTCTGAGCTTATGTAACCACCCGTTGACATCTTTCTACCCCTTTTGTAATTTTGTAACCCATAAAAATGAAATTCTGCAACTTCTGGTATATTATTCAACTTCTAACTTCTTACAAGTTTTATTCTGTTGCATTTCATTCCTTTGCTTTTTTCTTATTTTTAAATTTCACTTCACCCCCAGTGAAGTGCATTTCTATTAGTGCTATATTCTTACTACTCTATTCTTATTGTTTTTATTCTATTACTGTTTCAGGCAAAAAAATTATATTGAAAATTAATACTAAAATTAAATTTTTTGTCTTGTTATTTACAAACCGAAAATATTTCTTAAATTATTTGTTTGTTTCTTCTGTATAAATATTTTGCTAATCCCATAGCAATGGATACAAATGTAGCTTTGTGTCAGTCTTTTCTGTATTAAAATTTTTTTCGTGGTCTACTTTTAGCATATCTGCCTTACTTTTAGAATACAGAAAATTGTTCTCACATTTTTCTTACACTTTTTTTCATTTTATTTGATCTCATATTTTAAAAGGCTGTAAATAAATTTTACTTATTAATATTTTTGATAACTGTTTATATCTCTTTCTTTTAGAAGGTAGTACAACTGGAACTATAATTTGGAAGTTTGATCTAGGATCATCAGGAATGGTTGTTGATAGAATTTGTATTAATTTTTCCATTACTACATTTAAAACTGGTTCAATTAAACTAATTCTTTGTGGTGAAAATAACTGTGTTACAGTTGATGGTAAGTTATATATTTTTTTCTTTTCTTAGTTTATAATATTACTCTTGATTACTGTTAATAGTTGAATTAATAAAAATTTTATATGTTTTGAATTGTGAAATATCAATACAAATAAAGAGCTGTGCTAAATAATTATTGAAATAATTTGGAAAACAAGATTATGCATCAAAATATAATTTATAATAAATTTTACTTAAAATCTAAACCTAAATAGCCATTTCAATTTTTAAACATCATCAGTTGATACTATAGAACTTGAAATAAGGAAAAAAGTGCATACAAATATATGTCTGAAAACACTTTCTTATCAAGATTAGATGAAAAGTTTACTGGTGGATTGGTTATAGAGGGCCAGTAAATTGGCCACCTATATCATGAGACCTTACTTCCTTAGATTACTTTTTATGGGATGGATGAAATGCAAGGTATACAAGCAAAACATAGACATACGTGATGAACTGATCTTCTTGCATTCTCAGTGCTGCTGGCCTCTTCAAGGAACATGAAGATATTATGTCTGTGACAGATAATGTAAGGAAATTAGCTGAAAAAAGTAAATGGATGTCAATGGTGTAATTTTTGAATATTTATTATGAATTAATACAGTATAACCACAATGAGTATTTTTTTTTTGTTTTTAAATAAATAAAAAGCATTTTAATTTTAAATTGGTTGTACTAAAAACAGCTGTTTTCAATTATTACAAATCATAACATTTTTCTGAAGTTTTGTTTTTAATAATAAAAGTTATTTTTTTCTTTTTTTTTAAAGTCTTTATTACATCGATTTTCTCAGAATTAAATTCTCTACAAATTTTGATAATACAATTTACGCATTTATCAGTTATCAAATTTACCAAATTTTTCTTTTTACTTAGAAAATAATGTTGTAAACTACAGGAGATACAGGTCTGACACCTGTTTTATCCAATTTTTCAGGTCAAAAAACATGAGAAATCATGAAGTGTATATAAGGGATACACAAGTGTATCCATAAGTGAGTGGTTTCCATATAATCTATCAGCTTAATGGTCATTTTTGTTTTTAAATGCTAGTTTAATAAATAGAGTTTGTTTACATGCTCCTGAGCTATGTATAACAAAGTAAAAGTTTATCAAATACAGTCTTGCCAAATTCACATTGAATACTGGCAAATCCAACTTGTATATAACAAATTTTTTTTTTTTTAGACAAACGAAAATATAGTAAAGAAAAACTTCTTTTAGTCATTTTGAATAATCTTTGAAATCTGTTTGAAGATGGTGATATGCAAATGACAAGACAGTTCAGAATGAAACTAATTTCATCTTGTTCATGAACTGTTGATCCTTTTGAATTAAGAATTTTCAATATATCTACCATATATAATCTATAAAAAAAAATACTGTATTCACTCTTTTTCAATTTAAAACCTAGAAAGACATCTTTCAGTCACATAAAAATTGAGGACTTTTCTCTTTTCAAAATATTCTGAATCATTTAATCTTTTTACATTTAAAAAATTTTTTGAATTCTGAAATAAAAAGGGGAAAATTTTGAGTTTTGTTACTTTGACTTTAATCCTTTTCATTGTGTTGAAGTGTTCTCTTTTGAAGTTAATTCAGATTTTCAATCCCGTGGGTCTCCTTACTACATATAAGATGCCTCGCTATCTGTATGCATTTTGCTTGTTTGTGCTCTGCTAGTCTTCAGTTGTAACATAGGTGCGTCCTATCTACACCTTTGCTGAATGCAAAGGTGTAGATCCCTCGGCCCAACACCTGTAACATTTTCCACCGGGCTCTCTGATGACTGCTCGGCAATGCAACCATCCAATTTTTATTCTTGTCTCTGTTAATTTCATTGTTGCTCGGTACATAGTTGTCACCATAGCGTGTTGTGTTGTGCCATAAGCCGGGCAGACCAAAGTTATTCTGAAGCCCTCTTCTGTTGTTCCTATTATATGGGTCACGCTGCTTTTATTTCATCAATAGTTGCCTCCATATCGATATCTTTTATGTGAACTATTGTTCTCTTTGTGTTTCTAGATCTTAGGTCTACCTGCAGTTCTGTAGTTCTGCCTTGCAATGCCCTCTTTAGTTCTTCAGCCTTCTGAGCAACGTTTACCCTGATGCACTGTTCTTCCTAGGCACGTTTCCTGAGGAACAAGACTTTCCCCACGCTGCAATACACCTGGACTCGGTTAAGTAAGTTAGTGTCTTTGATTCACAAAACAAGCCTCATGTCTTGGAGATGTCTTCTTAGTTAGTCAAGGCACTGCTGTCATCTCCCAGATACAGTTTCAAATACCACTAAAAAAAATCAAAAAAAGAGGGAAAATACCCCCATAAATTCACCAGATAGGTTTTATTGAGAGCTGTTTTACTTAGGTTGTGGTACTGTGCTGTTGAAATCACACTTGCCATATTCCAGTTTCAATGTATCAACTCCTGTAAAAAGTGGGCCCAATAATTCCTAGTGCTGAAATGATGCACCACACATAGCATAGCCTCAGGACTGGGTAGTGGCTACTTGTGAAGTTAACTTAGACTTTTAGGAGGCCAGTATTGATACTTTTATTTCTTTATACAGCCCAAATGAGTAAGCATATTGCTTCATCACACATTAATGATGTACAATTTCGAAGCCTGCATATATGTGACACAACTTCTCCATCTGTTGGCAACAATGGACTTGCAGTGCTTCTTCTAGGCACTGCAAGGAGAATGATGTGCACTTTGTATAGGGAAAATACAATTTATGGTTTAAAATTTCTCACACACTTCTGTCCAACAAATTCAAATGTTGGTAATAATCATTGTACTAATTGACGTACACTCCTCTCCAAGGCTGTTCTTACACATTCAATATTTTCATGTAACCAGATGGTGTTTCTACAAGTAAAGGTCTTATACTGTACGGATCCAACCTAATCTCTCTGACACACTCATTGACCAATTGATTTTCTTGAAGTTGCTGCCCATGTTGCCAGTCATCACCAAATGCTCAATGAAACGCTTGCTGCATGGATTTAATCAACTTCCTAACAGAAACTGTTCTCCACAAAATGTTCATAAACTGTTGCATAAACCAATGTGTTCCATTGTTCACTGAATCCAAGGCTACATGGAATTCAACCATTGCTTTTTTTTTTTTTTTTTTTTTTTACCTCTTTCACAACTCACTTAAGCAGTTTTGCCAACTCAAAATGGGTAAAATTAAATGCCACATTTTATATCATAAACACTTGTAACACAGGTAGTATTATTGTGTTTCTATTTACAATAGTTTTAGCAGAACTGTAAATTAATTTTTCAAATTTATGTAATTTGTCAAGTAATTCTACTGCATGAGTGAGAGGCAAAGAGAGAAAATTTTTAGTCAGAACTGGCAGATTATGACTTAGCAGAGCTGATGAATTGTTATATAGGCTATGGTTCACAAATGTTTATACTTCCATTAATATTCGAATTCTCACCTTGTGTGAGTACTGGAGTTTCCTCCGTGATGCTTTTTTAATTACAATGTAATCTTAATTTTAATCAGGAGTTTGTTATGATGAAATGTTAATCTTTTGTGAATTTACATAGTAAATACAGTCATTTCTTGTTATGATTTTGTGAATTGCAGGTGGTGAAGGCTTTAGAACAGATGCATTAAGAGGAGAAACTGTGATCACGTTAAAAGCTGAACTTAATGGTGGTGAAGGTGATGTTGCTTGGCAACATGCTCAGTTGTTTAGAAAATCTATCGAGTCTGTAGGTGAACCTTACCCATTTGTATTCATTATTACACTGCACAACAGGCTATAACTATTGTAAATGGAATATGTTATGCATAAAGATGCACTTAAGGCAAGCCTAATGCTTAATGTAGCATTCATTATGATATCCTTCAAGTTTTATTCTTTTTAATTGATCTTTTTAAAACTGGACAGACGAGATATGAACTATATGCCCTTACAAAGAAAGAATGGGAGATTCAAATTAGCAGAAGTTGTTCACTCATACCATTTTGTCTAAAACCATCTTATAAAAATATCACAGATGTTATCGATATTAAATCTGGGAAAGAAGTACTAATTAAGCTACTTCTTGTTTAAATATATTTACAGTGGAAAACTTTTAATGAGAATTGGATCCGTTTACCATATTTGTTAATACCTAAAAAACTACTTCGGTCCCTAGTGATGCTGATATTTTACAGACACAAATACAGATTTCCCTAAATACATCACATTTAATGCTAACAATTATTTTTGCTATTTTTTTATTTAGTTATATAGATTAATATATGCTGTGTCAACAAGGAAATCTAGGTTTGTAGGTTGATACATGAGTTTATACCCACAAGCATATATTTTTAGATGTATCTATTCTTTTTCTGAAAACTAAAATAGAATTTATAGTATAGTGCTTGTTCTTGTATTTAGATACCCTTAAGTGGAAAAAAACTTTTATAACCTTTTCACCCTTACCTTTCTTGTAAAAATCATTTTCCCTCATTGCTGCAAGTAGATTTATTTTTCTCTAGACACAGTAGCTATTGTAAAAAGACATTCATGTTTTAAGTTCATTGGTCCACTTTTGAGGTAAAAAAGATTTGGTTTTAATGTTCTGGTTAAAATTGAACAATTGAAATCTTTTTAATTCATAAGTAAATTTTATTGAATATTGTAATTTCACTTAAGTTACAGCAGTTATATTATATATTTTATACAAGTTAACATATATGATGATGATGATGGTGTCAAAGATTTTTATCTTAAAAATAAAAAATTTACATGGACTAACAATCATCAACATGTTTTTGTTGCTTTGCAATGTTTATCAGCATTTAAAGACTAACTTGGAATGTTAGTCTTACCACTCTGATAAATTAGAATGATCAGTTGAAACTAAGATGCAGCAAGGTTATATGCAACAAAACAGCAGAAATGTTTAAGAAAATTTAAACAGTTGAGTACATTAAAAACAAGTATAAATTTTTTTCTTTTCTTTTTTTATTATTAATAAAATTAAAAAAATAATCCAGAATATTGTTTACATATATATATTTACCTACTAATTACATATTGTTTATTGCATTAATTTGCTTACTATTGAGTCGTTAGTTAATAGTTGATTACTTGTTTCTCAATTCATTTTTTTTTGACTTCATTCTCATTATTACTTCTTTCATTATTCCTTGTAAAAAAATCTAGTTAACAGTGAAAAATAATTAGTCCCTGTCATTTCACATTAAATATTTTCCACTATGAACACACACACACATACATATAAATTCTATTAAACCAAGTAGTACAGAATATTGAATTAATAGATACATTTATAAAATTTCACAATACAAAGGAATAAAATGAATCTTAAAAAGATTAATTTCTGTAAAGTAATATAAAGTTATATATATATATATATATATTTTTTTTTTAATAAATTCTTTTAAGAACCATTCTTCTCTGTACAAATACAAATTAATTTACATTTAATAGATCAACCCAATTACAGAATAATCAAATTAGGATGACTTACCTTATTTCATTACATAAGCAGAAATACTTTCACGAACTTAATTCACATCATCAACTGCATTTATATATATTTCAAATATATATATATATGAGTGTCAACTTAAAAGAGACCCTCATCACTTAGTTTAGTCTATAAGTCATAGTTTATTGGCATAAAAGTTTATAGGTGTTGGAAATGACATCCATCCACTTCTATGAATTTGTCAACACGTTTGACTATGTTCCTGGCTACTCTTTTTAGCTGTACCTATTTTTGGATGGAATTGGTAATGTTTAATGAAGTCCTTCAACCATTGACAGCAGTGAGCCCTTTTAGCATAATCAGCATTAGTTAGCTCGTGGAAATCTTGCATTTGATACGAATAAAATTACAGAATTCTCCTCGCTGCAGTGTGGGGTGAACCTAGTGAAAGGTTCTTTTCCCAGATTAGTCTTTGCAAAGATCTCTGAGATCCTGTAACTGCTGTTTTAATGTCTTATATGACCTATGTCATTGAAACTGACCTGTGTTGGGCACATTTCTGATCTATTACCGAATCTGTTTAATGATATTTTTTAACTTGTTTCTGAATAATACTTTTTACTGGTGCTTCCTTTTCTAATTTCTCTCTAAACTTTCGCTAACACACAACATAAAATTTCATCTCTACGCTTCCATCATGAATACACGTTCTTCAACAGGTAACTGCATTTTAACAAACAACACACAATCACTAAATCTTGTTCAAAAGTCAGTGCTTGACACAGTTTGGCAATACTCAAATCTGCAGGAAATTAACAGTTCTCCCAACTCCAGGTCCAACATCTAACATCCAACATCAACAGGTACCAACCTTTTTTGTTTATATTTATACAAAAAGTAAGTAAAAACAAGAAATTCTCACATATACTTAACCAAAAAAAAAAAAATTAATAAAAGATATGATTATCTACTATTAAAATTAGCCTCTAGCTCAGTTGGTAGAGATTGTGGCAGTTATACTATCATACTTGTACAACTGACTTCAGGCCCTACATACAGCAGATTCTGGAAGTTCCCAGTTTAGCCTTGGCATTTTTTCATTATTTTTTTGTTACCATTTTCATTTAGGAACCATTTCATTGTCACGAGTGGAACTGTTGAACCCTGTTTTTTTGTAAATCTAAAATAAATATCTTGAGAATTAAAATATTATTTAAATATAAATTATGTTGATGTGTTCACAAATACTTCCTTAAGTCCTGGTCTTACTTACAATGTTACACTATGATTAACATAATTGTTTTTGTACATTAAAATTCTGTCACGAGTTGGATAGCAAAAAAACATAATTCTGGAGGTTATACTCTTTTATTAAAAACTCTGTGAATTTTGTGTAGCAGTTCTAATAATACTGATGTATTTTATGAAATAAGATTTTCTAACATGAATACACTATAAGAAAAAGATGAAACAATAATAAGTTTTTATTTAAATTACACTTGCCTTCGGTCATGGATGGTACATAGATAAAAGATCATTTATAGGCTTTTGAACAATGTTTTATTTTTACAGTGTTAATATAACATATATGGCAGTACAATTTCTCCCTTTGTCCAGGCACAAGCTATAAATACAGTGATCTGTTTGTGGCTCCAGCGAGCACTTCAGGTTTCATCCTTTGATGTTGCCATATAGTTTTCAAAATGGACTGTTTGAAGTTCAACTTCGTCATCTTTGACTGAATCCTTTATATTCTTGAAAGATTTAGTTTGCAGTCTCTTTATAAAAAAGTGCTTTTTAAACTTACTAAATTGAATTTGTAGTTCATTCACAGTTTCTTGTACAGTTCCTTTTATTACAGATACTTTGGGTCAGCCTGAATTACCATTTTTCCATTGTTACCAGAAAATCTCAGATGACCTGTAAATTAGGCTATGTAAATCAATTATACACTGTTTACAGTCATAGTCATGCATTCGTTCTCTTCTACGTCATAAGTAAGGCTCAGAAGGTCAGAATTCTTGAAAGTAGAGTTGCCTTTCCTATTTATTGATTCAATTAGGAAATTAAAATTGGTATGATATTTGCAAACACAAACATTATGTGGCATTTTACTGGCCAAAGCAATATTTTTAAACCTAAATTCATAAAATTTTGAACTCTTGATATACACTAATGGGTTTTCAATTTTAAACTAGGTATTTACTTCTTTGATTCCACGTTCATATGACGCTTCTGAACTTTAGTTTGTTTTGCATTTTTGGATTTTTAAAAAGATTTCCTTGATTCCCGGTGCCTAACTAATAATATTATCTCAACAATGAATTTCTTGAACCTTAAAGATAGTATCTTATGAAATAAGACTTTTTGTTAACAAATTATAAGACACTTTTACTACTACTGTTGAAAAATTTTCGTAAACAAGCTTTTTGACACTTTTTTAATCCTCATATAGCCTTTCCAAGGAACTATGGGGATTTAAGTGATCCGATCTTTGAAACAATGACAGTAGTTTCTTTGCTCAAATTTTGTTTAATTTTCTTTGCGTACTTTTTTTCACCCTGTTTCCTTCTGTCTAATTTCCCAAAATGGTATTGCTGATGATGTGTTTTCTTGCTTTTCATTTCTGGCCCTCCCTTTTTATTTTTAGCCTTCATATTTGTTTTTATCTTACTTAAATTTTTTACGCATCTTTTTCATTCATGCCACAGATAAAATTAAGTTAAACCTGTAGGCCTATAAAATGCAACAGGTGTAATTAAATTAAAGATAGCCCTAATATTAATATAGGCTTAAGATGAGTATAAATGCTAACAGAAACATACTACAGTTTCTAATAACAAAGGGCTAGTAAATAAAATCAGTAAGTTGAAAACTGTCACAGTAAGACAGCTTAACTATTATTGAATTATCATAACATAACATTTAATTTGAATTACTTGTATTTTTATTATAAGTTTTCTTTCTCTCTCTTAAACAAATCACACTAAAATAAACTAAAAAGTTATTCTATAGAAAACATTAGGCCTAACTTTTTTTATGGTCTTTTGGTATTATGGAGGGAAAAATGTTTATTTAATTGAAGAAGTAGGCCTACACTTGTTAAAAACAAAAAAAAAATATTTACTTGAACATAGTTGTTAACTTACCATGAACATAACATAGAAATAACACTTTATAAAAGGGTTACGTTAAGGATGTAATGCAGTGTAATAAAACCATTTAGAAATTGTCACGAGTGGGAAAGAAAAGAATTGTAAAAATTTAATAGCTTTTAATTTTTTAGTTATTGTATTTGTATATTTAACAAGTTTATTCGAGTAATCAGTTTTACATTATAACAAACTTAATCTACTAATGACTGAGCAGAAACTGAGTTTTTTATTATCTTTTGCTGTCATAGCTGGAAGACTAAAATATCATTTGATTTAAGAATAAATATACAGATACAAAACATAGATTACAGCTTTCAACTCCAATGTGTGGACAAATTTCTGCCTCAGTATGCACTATAAAATAAAAAAAAAACAGCTGTTTATTTTGTATTAAGATAATAATACCAAACAGAATGAATGAAAGTAGGTTGCATAGTTTGAAAGTTAAACTTATGAAAAAAAATTTATTTTCAATTTATTTTTTTCTGATTGAATTTTAAAATCTGATGATGATGATGAAACTATAAATAATATTCATTAAAAAAAAAAAAAATATTTATTTTGATATTGCCACATAAGTTTGAAGGGTTGTGTGTGGACATGAAAATGAAATTTCATAGCATTTGAAAAATGCCATGCCTGACTGGGATTTGAACCTGGAACCTCCAGGTGAAGGGCCAAGATGCTACCACTCCACCAGATTTTTATTTTAGTGCTCTCCTGTAGAAAGGGGTACATTTGTTTATTACTTTACATTTAACATTTGTGATTTATATGAAACTTCTGTGGTGCCAAGAGGGACACAACTTTAAAGTTGGTTTTTATGGGAGTGAATTCAATTTAAACTCAGTTATTCTGATGAAGATAGATATGTCAGTTACAGGTTTGAATTCTACCTTTATTGTAGATGACAGATTTTAATGTACAACAGCTTGGTGAAGAAAATTTCTGTATTAGAAAAATGCATTGCTGTTTATTTGCCTAATATGTCTGTTATGGGTAGGTTATTATTTTTAAGTTTGGCTATGCCATTTTAAAATGTGACATTTCCTGTGTTAGATTTTCTGCAGCTGTTGTTTTCATGACAAGTGGTATAAGACTGTTAATTCCTGAATAAACTTTTGCTTACGGAGAGGTAAAGAGATAGAATTTAATTTACGATTAATAGAATTTAACTTATGATTAATGCCAAATCCAAGCCAGGAATGAAACTTAGGATCTTCCATTAAATATGATAGTTAGGTTAATGCATGAAATGTGATAACAAAATGCTCTACTACTAATTACAATTCCATCATATTATTGTTTTTTTTTTAAATAAAATGATGGTTTAGAATTATTAATTTATTTTGTTAAATATAATTGTTCGATATCAGCAATTATTATTGAAAATAAACTTCATTGATTTTTGGTATAGCTGTATAAATGTTTAAACTGCCAAGAAGATTGCTGAACTATTCGTGATGCTAAAAATTTAACCTGAAGTGGTAAGGTAGAAAATAATTATTACCTTATGTCATTAATTATTCAAAGAGAAATAATTAGAAATATGATGCATCATTTACTGTACTTTTCCTAAAAGTAATAAAAGTTTGTACCTCAAATGACAGTATTTTATACTGTGTGAATATAAAAAACATTCACCCCTATCTTTTTTATAATAGTTAAAAACTACTTCCTTCCTGATAATGCCCCATTTAGAAATAAAAAATAACAAGAATTTAAAGTTGATAGATTGAAACAATAAAAATAAGGAAAATATGAAATCATAACTTTTTTTTGGGATGAAAATTCTTTGTGCATTTTTTCTATGGTATTATTTATTGATAAGCTTAAATAAAAACTTTTGAGTAAAGTTTTTGTGTGGTTAAACCTGTTTAGAGATTAGCATCACTTTAATATTTCACCTTTCCAATAAAATCTTTAAAATCTGAGATGCCTTTAATATGCTAGCTGTCACAGAATTTAATGATTTTAGACTTACTGTTCCTGGAATAAAAAGGCAAATAATTACTTTTATACTTAAACACATAAATTTAAATATAAAATTCTATGACCATGATTTTAGTATTTTTTGACATAAAGGCAAAAAAAAAATATTGAGAAACAAAAATTTGTGAGGAGATACTTTTTTGATTGAACAATATTTTTCTTTTGACATACAATAAAATGCAGAAAGTAATATTAATTTTTTATTTATGTTATTTTTTTTTTTAATTTAATTTTTATTGTAAACTGCCCAACTAATAAGAGTAATTCAGGTACAGCAGCAATTTGTATATTATACTTTTTTATAAAAAGCAGTGTAAATCAATTAACATTATGTTTTTAAATTGAAACACTTTTACTCCATTTAAACTGCTCAAAATATCCCAGTAACATTATAGAATAGCAGTAGACTACTGTATACTGAACAGTCAAGTTTGGTTTCAAATAAATAACATTCTTCTGATTTTATTAAAAGAATCAAGAATGCTTTCTAATATGTTACTATAATTACTAATAGCAATTATAATCAAAAATGAAATTTAGAATTCATAACTTAATTAAATATTTGGTGATCATATACAAAATTTAAACTGTTCAAATAAAAATTCATTTATATTTTTTTAAATCTGTGATTTAAGATTATTTGAATCATTTAACAGTTTAAATATAGTTTAAATGCATGATATCAGTAATTAAGGTTCCAATGTAAAAAATGTTTTTTTGTAACCTACATGTTGGAATTAGTTTGAATCTGATTCCATTAATATTGGCCAAAGGTTTGAAATTTTAATTAAAATTAATTTGAATAAATGAACATGTGAGCTAATTTATGTAACTGTTGAAGTAACACTCAACCTCAACACTCGCCTCATATTATTTAAGTGTGTTATTAAATGACAGTGCTAGATGATTATTACAGTATATAAATCTGTAAATAATATACTTAATCTTTACTAATATTTTTGTTATGTACTATTCAGAACATAGAAAGTACTAACAATTTTAATTTAAAAAAATTATATTATAAAATATTTTATTTTATGGCTTGCTTACATATCAGTTGTCTGTTGTAAAAATTATGATTTGTTAACTTGTCATCCTTTGGTTTTAAAACATAGTTGGTAAATAACTAAGTATTGAATGGAGTGTTACTGCCATCCCACAAGCATCAATATGTTTGCTTGTTTGGAAAATACTATTACAGAGCATTATACCAGCTTGTAAGCAAAATTGAGGAATCAATTTCTTTTCAGAAATCACTCCAAGAAAATTGCTTGATATACTTGCGAGTTATTTGGAATACAGGAAAATTAAATATAGAGTTCTTATCCAGGAATGTAGTTAGGATTTTTCTAATTCTTATTGACATTGAATAGGCAGTCTTAAGAGAGTTTTTTTATTTCTAACTGTAAATTGTTTGTTCAGGACTCATTTAAAAATTACTAGGAATATATGAGAAAGCCCTATAAGTAGACTGTGCTAACAGTCTACTAAAAATTTGTTCCAACAATATTCAACACAAAAGAAACTTTATCTTTGGATACCATCTTCCAGGTACAGGATCTAAACTGATATGTTGTAAATTGTGATTGTTGAAAGAGTAAAGAGTAAAGCTGAACTTGTAAGTTCACAAAAGAAGATATACCAAAAGCCTTTCAGTCTGAGATGATTGGGTGGAGACCAAGTTTTATTTTATCTAATCTGATCTAGATGCCTTAGCATTTAGCATATTTGTGTTGTGAAGCAGTATGTTTTCAGAGTAAATGGTACTTATGTATTATAATGGCACCACTATGTTTGGAAGGTTATGTATAATAGGTCTGTAAATTTATGATGGCTGTTGGACTCTGTTAGGAATAAAGTAGAAACACAAAACTAGAAATCGAATTATTTATTTAAATTAACCTAACCTAATCCGCAAAAATCAAACAGCTTCCTCTTCACAACGTGGGAGATCCCAGAATCTAATTGTACAAAGTTTACTTGTAAGTTCACCGTTAACTTTAACAAATATTTTTATTTTATAACCTCCCAACGATAGAGGCACCTTTAAAATACACAAGTACTGAATAAATTTTTGTTCTTATTTGGTGGGTTTAAAGGAATGTGTATTCAAAATGACAGTAGTATTCTTAACTCGGCCAAGTTGCTCATCTGATGTTAGGCAGTCTGGGATTGTACTCTATGGTTTATGTTTATGGTTTCTATGTGTATCTTTAAACATAATTAAACATGAATATTGTATGAGTACTCATTGGATCATTTGTATAGCAAATATGTTTTGGAAAAAATGCCCAAGCTCTCATCTTGCCATCCAAAATACTAGTGCATGTTTATTCCTGTTTAATTTGCACAATTCACACCTTCATGTTTTCTTATACAAAGTTGCATGTTTGAAAGGATACCTCCTTATAGCCTTCTAATGCTTCCAAGAGCATGATAACATCCATTTTGGGACCCTTCCCAATTGCTGATCTTCACCATAACTGCAAAAAAAAGTTTTCCGTAATCTGTGGTTTAGCAGTTTTCCCATTTAAAAGGAATTGGAGCTAGTTGGTCAGTTATAATTTATCTGTTGTAAACTGTAAGAACAGAAAGATAGGGACCAATAGTGCACATGGTTTGTGGTTTCTCATTGTTAAATGAATCAAAACCAATTTATAAAAGACTGAAAATGTTTTGATGTTATAGCTCTGATACTATGAAAAAGGTTTTCATACAAGATTTTCATAACCTTTTTATTTAGTTTATTTTTTATTTTTATTAATATTTGTAAAATTCTTTATGTTGCCCAGTTCAGGACACAGAAGTAGTCAGTGTTAAAAAATATGATAATATTTCTCAGATTGTGTACATTGGCAATTGCTTAGTTTTAAACTATAGAATAAAGGTATATGTTAAGTATTCTATACAGTATTACAATTCTGCCTTCATTTCTTTGATTTTGCCACAGATATAACAGAAAAATATAATTAAAAAAAAATACTCTCAAAATTGCTAGGGCTGACTACAGTAGATATAATATATATTAGTTGCAGTTGCTATAATAATAATAATAATAACTATATAGTACATGCAGAAAGTCATAATATTAGGTCTGGGAAAATGCATCAATTCTGGGAAATGCATCAATTTCTGGGAAAATGCATCAAATAAAGATTTGTCACCAAAAAGGTTGTACCTATAGTATTATATTCTATACCATCATGTCAGATCATGTTTAAGAAAAATTTCAACCTAAATAGCCATGACCAAGGTTAGTTATTAGTGAATAATACATAGAAGAATTATCTGCATTTTTTAAAATTAGCAATCAAAACAGAATAGCATCATCAGTAGGCTTCATGAATTCTTATTGTTATTAAAATTCATATTGTATTATTAAATTTGTATAAAACTACGTAAACTACATGTAAAATAAAATAAAAAACAGACTAAACATAAACATAAATATTGTATGAGCACGCATTGGATCACTTTTATACCAAATATGTTTGGTAAAAAATGCCCAAACTCATCTTGCCATCCAAAATAATAGTGCATGTTTATCCCTGTTTAATTTGCACAATTCATAGTTACACCTTCATGTTTTCTTAGACAAAGTTGCATGTTTGAAAGGATACCTTCTTTATAGTCTTCTGGTTCTTTCAAGAGAGTGATAACATCCATTTTGGGACCTTCTAATCGCCGATCTCACCACAACTGCAAAAAAACATTTTGCTTAATCTTACCTTTAAATTTGTCTTCGAATTAAAAATTACTTTTATTAATGAAAACCTTTTGCTCTATTGGAACATTTATGGTGTACTTTTCATAAGGGAAAAAATTTGGGGGAGTAATTGTTTTCTGCTGTCAGTTACCAAATTTCAAAAATTACAATAGAAAAAAATATATAATTTAAATATTACCCTTTCTTTTTTTTTTTTTTGAGAACTTAATGCTAAATGGAGGTATTTTCTGAATGAGATTTTTACAAAAGTGTTTGATGTATTTACATTATCAATTTATAACCTTATGTTCATTTTTTTCAAAATATTCCTTATAATCATTATTATTACATAAGCATATAATATTTACTTAGAATATTGTTCAGACATATTCTGCCTCCCTGTGCCTATATAATTTCATAATACATCTATTGATTAACATAATATTGGTTATAATATAATGTTATGATTACATTACAAGTAGGTAAGTATATTATTTTGGTGTAATATATCACAAGTGATAAAATGGTTACAAAATAATATTATATACAAGTGCCATTGTTTTTGTTGTTAATTTTGATATTCGATTATATTATGTATTATGTAAAGAAAATTTTAATGATAATTAAATAATGTTTATTTTTCTTAAATAACTAGTTCTTATTTAATTCTATTTTCTTTAATTTTCCCTTTGCCCAGGCTTATTGTCTTTTACAGTGAAATATAATTTCAAAAACCTTAAGAGGACATGACAAATTGCTCAGTGATAAAGTTAATATCAGTCATTGTGATTTGACTTTCATAAAATAAAATTATGAAAGTAAGCTTAAACTATAACCTAAAGTAGTATCGAACTTGTTTTTATATGTCATTCACAATGAGAAAAGCACATAGTACATGATTATTAATATCATTATTGATTATGATTATTATTAATGATCTACAAGATTGTTGGCCAGGAATAAATATCCTTATTAAAAAAAGCCAGAGCAAGTACTGTTCAAGATATTGCAAGTGTTTAAGATGAGACTAATTGTAAGATATTGAAAATGTCTAAAGCTGCTAGAGCGCTTGATTGGTAAAATACTCCATATGATAAGCAAAGGCTTGCACTATGAAGTACAAGAGGCTTTCATAATTATAATGCATAATGAAATAGTATAATCTTGTATTGCATTACAATAGATGAAAATCGTGGATGGAAAGTTGTGGTTGAAATTTTAAACCTAGTAATAGATTTTGTGATAGCCATCAAAATAGCCAAGAAACCAAAATAGATAGTGGATAAATGCTAAAAGAGGTGTGTATGCCTGAAATCACACCAACTTTGTAAAGTAAGAATAAACCAGTATATGACATGGTAATTAACTGCTATCGTATACTATATGATATTCTAGAGGTTTGCTTGGTCCTATCAACTAAAGATATTTGTGTCAGTTTTTGAAAATTATCATTTGTGCTCTGTTGAAAAGTATTGAAAATACTTCATTGAATGTGAAAATTTGTCAGTCATTATATCAGTTTTTACACCATTAACACATTAATTAAAAAAGTGGACGTCTTATTAATACATCTTTTCAAATTGGAATTTCAGTCCATGTGTTAGCATAGAATGTTTTGGCAACTAGATCGCTATTTACAAACTACTTTTATCTCCAGCATTAGTTATTTCTTACTATAATTTTAGATAAATTGAAAACTCTCCAGATCAAAGGTAATTTGTGTGCAAGTGACCCCTTGCACACATTATCCTTCATCCCTTCTTCCTAGGATAGATAGTGTGGGAATTAAAACAGCCACTTTCTTGGATCGGGATCTGCCACATCATGCTAGGATCTTTAATACTTTTTTATTGGAACTCAGTTGGGTAGTGCCTGTGCTCTTGAACTTTCTAAGAACAAGAATATTGTGAGGATTGTAGAAAAAATCAAGCTAGTAGAGGGTGAGGCACCCATCAAACAAAGAGCTTGATGGGTGAGCACCCATCAAAGCCATGGTGCAAAGACTTTTTACAGCAGTTAAAATCTAATCAGTTTCTGAACTATTTTATTTGTCAGAAATCATTTATACTATGTTTAAAAGTATATATAATATGATTCAAATTGCTATTAGTTTTCTGAAGTGTCCTGTTTGTTAAGTAACTTTATTGTCCCATTTACACATATTTTAAGAAGATTGAAATGGCTTCATCATGTTAGGGTGATTTAGGAAAAAATTCTCAGGATATATTTGGAAAAGTCTTTTCAAAGGTAAAGAGAACTGAAAACATTTTGATGTATATAGTAAAATCATGTTATAAAATGTAGTTGTTTGTTGCAAAAATTAATATTTAAAAATTACCAATCGGTAATCATTTTTATCTATAGTTCATTCACTAACTCCAACCAGTTCGTATGTTATATACCTTGGTTGGTTATTTAAAAAAGGGTACCAATTCTAATTAATGCTTTTTTCTCTTGATCATCACTCTGATTTTAAAAGGGATAGGCATCAGCAAATTTAACATCAAGATGTAACAGTAATTCTTACACCATATCCTGTATTGTTCATTAAAAAATTTGTATTAAACCACATTTAACTTTTGATAGAGCTACACTAGTTCTGAAACACTTTTTCAGAGAATAAAAAATTAGATTAATGGAAAAGAAGAAAATATGTATTTTCAATTATCAAATTATGTAAAAAAAATTATTCTGTTGTTTATTCAGCTGCTGTCTGTATTCTTAAGAATTACAGCAATGGCTGCTAGCTGGGAGTGATAAGGATACAACCTGATAGTGTTGAACTAACGACTAAACTCAATACAATAGGAACAGCATTTGCTGTAGGTGGTAATAAAATATAGAGGAAATGAAAATACTAGAAAAATAAAATTAAACTGGAAAAATTTAATCATATTGTAACAAAACCGGTATAATGGACCTGAGCAACAGATTCCCATCAATTAAGAAGTAGTAGAAAATATAATTATGGGAGGAATCCTGAAAGGGACTAAAAGGAACCCTTTTAGTAAAGGTAATAGGTTTATTTAACAATGGTCCTTTGTTATACTGCCTACTGACACACTAAACATGTGTCATTCCATGAGAAGCATTACTGGACCAAGGTTTGGAATTTCACAGGAAAATGAGGGCAGTTGATCATTCTCATGCTTCAAGTTGGGTCTGGTCTGACAGGTAAAGAAGATAGGAGTATAAATACTCCAGGGAAGACCAGTTGAAATCAGTCCTGCAAGGAGAGTTTGTGAGAATGCAATGATAGAGGAGTGATAATGCGATTTCAACGTGATTAAGGTGTTGTTACAAGTAATTTCAATACACGAAAATAAGAAATGGTTCAGTAAGTTATTGTAAGACTGTAAGTGAAAGAGATATTGTACTAAATTCATGTATAAACTATTACTGTAATTTTATTTGTGAACAGCAAAGGTGTTTGCAGTGAAAGAACTTTATACTTGTCTTATCCACTATACTATTGTTGTTAATACAAGACTAGGTTAAAAGTGTTAAGACTAGTGGTCATGCTATGTCTTCTGTCAATGGGACTGAATTCTGGTTTTCATTATTTATCTACCTGTGAATAAATCCTGACAATTACTTTAAATTCTGTTTTGTATGCAATCTCTGTTTATTAATATTGTTTACTGTTTCCATTATTATCATTATTCTAATTATTATTGTGGTTGTGATTACTATACTTTTTTTTATGATTTGCATACTATTATTACTACTATTCTCATTATTATTGATTTGTCTGGCTTTACTTATGTTTTAAACTAATTTATTGTAATTCTATAAATATTCTGAATTGTCCATCTTTCAATATCTTGATTGAGCTACGAACACACAACAATATATTTCAAGTCTAAGCGATTTAAACAAATATTATACAATTTGGGACCCATCTCTACTGGAGGGAGGATTATCTAGCTTATTTTCAGCTCCTAACAGAAAATAAACATGGTTGTAAAAACAAACTTTGCAAAATTGAACATGTGATGTCATCATTGCAGATTGAGGTCAGGAGGAGCCTAGTGTAATAACACAGACAGATAATACTCGCATATTAATTATAAATATCATTCTGTATATTGAGAAGTTTAAATTTTGATCAGGCGTGGTATTTTTTAACAATTTACAAACATTCTACACCATATTTCCACAAACAAACTTATAATACAAATTGTAGATGAAAATCAATCTACAAATTATTGTATGTAAATTACATATATGCGTAAATTACTTGCATATGTAAAATACATATACCTACAATAATTATATATGTAGAATATTTGTGCATATATATATAAAGCCTTTAAGTAATTTGAATGAAGTAAATATTTCCTTGAGATAGCATGGAGGAATACACTAATTCTTCAGTTTTTTGTATCATGGTTAAATATTAATTTTACATATGTGATAACACTGATAAACATAATTTTTGTTTCCTAACATGCAGTACATGATTTTAATTTGCTTTTTGATGCTGAAAACGAATATGAATTCAGAATCTTTCTATCACCTACCATTTTTAAAAATTTTTTAATTTTAATTAAAGGAGATTTTTCATTTTTCATTGTATAGTTAGCATTTTAAGCTCCTGTATTGTATTTTGTTAGCTCATTTTTTATTGTTTAACTATGTTAACATAATTTGTAAGCTGTAAATAAACAATACTAGACAAAGAATTAAATCATATAATAGTCACATATTATGATGTCATATTTAATACTAAAGAGTGTGCCTTTTTGGACAAGATTAATCATATATGTGCAGATCAAAACGTAGCTGTAAACACAGCTGTGTTGTTTGTATTAAGCACTGGATTTCGGAATGAATTAATTTTGTTCAGTTGTATTGCTGTCTTAAGTTTGTGCAGTGTCATAATACCTTGAAATGGTGTAAATGATGTGGATGCCTTTTGTTATGTATATGGTGAGTTTACCATAAAATAAAATAGAAAAAACGTTACACCTTTAATTAAAAACAGATATCATTTGTACTAAGTGTAAAATTGGTGATGAGCATAAGACGTGGGCTCCTCATTTAGTATGCACTAATTGTTCTACATATTTAAGAGGATGACTGAAAGGTGTTAAAAGGAAGACTTTCCCATTTGGTGTACCTCTGGTTTGGCGTGAACCAAAGGATCATGTAACCGATTGTTACTTTTGTGTAACAAGTGTGTCTGGAATTTCTAAAAAATCTGAACATAAAATATCCTTCATTGCAGTCTGCAATCAGGTCTATACCTCACAATGAAATTATTCCAGTTCCTGAGCCACCACTGTACATCAATGAATGTGTGTATTGAAAGCAGCGATGAAGAATCAGGGAGTACTGAAGAAGACAACAATGATTTTGATTTTGAATTATCTTCCAATAATCCACATATTATATCACAAGGTGAATGAATTAAATCCCTTGGTTAGGGGTTTAAATTTATCAAAAAATGAAGCTGGACTGTTAGGATCAAGATTGCAAGATTGGAATTTACTTCAAAAAAATACAAAAATTTCAGGTTTTCAAAACCAACAGAAAGATCTTTCTCAGTACTTTATTGATGAAAATAATTTGGTTTATTGCACAAATATTGAGCTTATGTTGCACTTAGGAAAAGTTCATAAACCTGAGGACTGGTGCCTTTTTGTAGTTTGGAAAGTGATTTTACTGCACAGCCGTAACAAATATTCTTCGATACAAATCGCTTATAATATTAATTTGAAAGAGACGTACAATGTGATGAAAGAAGTTCTTGAAAAAATAAATTATAAAAAACATACCTGGAACATATGTAGTGATTTGAAAGTTACAGCTATTTTGTTAGGCATGCAGTTGTCTATCTTGTCTATCTACTAAGTACATGTGTTTTCTTTGCAAATGGGACAGCCGAGCTAGGGATAAACATTATGTTACCAAAGAGTGGAAGAAATGAGACAATGTAACTCCAAATAGGAAAAATATTATTCATGAGCCCTTAGTTGAACCCAAAAAAAGTATTTTTAGCCCCTCTTCATATAAAGCGAGTACTAATGAAAAGATTTGTAAAAGCAATGAAGAAGGATACTTCCGGATTTTTGTACATCAGGCAAAAATTTCTGAATGTAAGTGAAGGAAAATTAAAGAAGTAATATTTGTTGGTCCACAAATAAGAGAGTTGGTCAAAGATGATGTATTTAACTTTATGTTAAACAATGTAGAAAGTTCAGCTTGGGCTTCATTTAGACGTTTGCAAAACCTTTCTCTGCAAACAAAAATCCGATAATTACCACGATATCGTTAATCAACTTTTTATTTCATACAGAGCTATGGGATGCAATATGTCTTTGAAAATACATATCCTCCACTCACATCTGGATTTTTTCACAGACAACCAAGGAGACGTAAATGACGAATACTGTGAATTCCACCAAGACATTTCGGTGATGGAAAGTCGTCATAAAGGAAAATTGAATACTTACGTGCTAGCCGATTACTGTTGGACATTAATTCGGGATGTGTCTAAGGCTATTAATAAAAGAAAAGCATCAGCGAAATCATTTTACACAGGTATGGCCCATGCAAAATTATAAATTTTACAGATTTTAACCATATTTTCCCATAAATGTTTTTTGAAGCGTATTTTATTTAAAACTAAGGGAGATAGAAAAATTGTATTTACAAATCTATAATGTACGCAAAGAAGCAATTTCAAAAATGGTGTCACACTTAGAGAAACAATTTGTTTTGTCTAGCAGTGTAATCGCTCAAAAAATATGTAGCTTGATAACAAATAAAATATGAATATAGTCAGCCAATAAAATTTTAAGATAATTCTACTAATCAGCGGCTGAGGGTTCTCGCTTTTATGTTTGGTTGTGTATTTTCCTGACTTTCTCTTAAAATTTAGTGTAAATATGAAACAAAACTATTACATTTATTTTGAAACTGATGAAATAACTAAAAGAAATACATAAATTAATTCCAAAAACCGAATGAGTGGCCGGCTGACTACGATCGGATTCCGTTGTAAAATATTCTCTTGTAATGCGGTAAATACCGGTAATTAAAAAAAAAAAAATTACTTCAAAACCAGTTGTTTTTTAAAAATAAGTAATACGAATATAGTGTACAGTAAGATAGGAATATTTTTATGTATACTTATGAGATAATGAAAACATACAGAAAGAGAAAGTGCATTATTCTTGTTTAGGACACAATTTTTTTCACAAATACGTAAATATTTTTTAAACATAAAAAATATCGCTAACTATAATGTGTTTTTTTTCTTTTAGTTCGATCATGATTATTTATACTGACTATAAAACTTAACGATTTTTCAAACTATAAATGACCCGTTCCAAACTATCGTTTATTTTCTTAAACTGGGTATTTTGTTCTAATAATTCCATACTCATGATTTATATTAATATTTTTTTATTTCTCATATAAATTTTAATTTTTTTAGGCAATACTAAGCCTTGGGAAAAATATAGAAACAAGTCTTAATGTACTTTCATGACTGAGAGAGCGTTTCATATTAATTTTTCATCAGGAAGTCCGGTGTTCATTCCCACTCCGGTTTAGGTCCATACAATAAAAAATTCTTTAACATATACCTACGATAAGGTTCAGACTTCCGAGAAAAATTAACCATTCACAAAATAAAAAAAAAATCAAATTGAATTATACAGGCAAAGATGTGCTTGTAGCGCAACCATAATCTTAGGTTGTATTTATATAAGAGAGATGTCTTCCATATTAAGGACTTTTATTTCGATATTAAACAGATCCTCATTTAATTTTACATTTAAAATCAAAATAGAAGACAAATTCTCTTATTAACCGTAGCTTATATTAATAATAAAAGAAAATATATTTCTGAAAAAAGAAATCCGTTCTATGTTCATTTTAATGCGTAGGTAGTTTGTTGTTCCAATGAATATATTTCCCTTCCATTAAGCTGTCTACCGCTTTTTTTTTTTTTAGTAATGTTAATAAAGAGAAAATAATGTATCTTTGAACAAGTTTCTTTGGCTGCTGTCAGTAAATCTAATTAGCAGATCGTCAGTGTAACTGAAAATAGAACCAAAGGAATGAAAAAACATTTGCATGACCAAATTATCTTGATCTGTAATACACCTTGTTATTGGTATTGAATAATTATTATTAGAGAAAATATAAAATGGAGAGGATAAATATAACTTATACTGTCTAAAATTATTTATATGTAGTAAAACGAATTTAATGGAACGTTCGCATACATTAATGAATTAGTGTGAACGAACGTAAATGAATTATTTCATTGCTTTCTTTTTTTCCTTAGATTCAGCTGGGAGGATTTCCGTTGTAATTTTTAACTAGATTGTCATTTTAAAGATCATTTTTACATTTTATTTCAAAATTAATTTCCTAATAAAGGGGCTATTTTGAAAGTTAGTTTTAATTGATTATTCATCTAACATGGATATGGTATGATAATCAGAAGGAAACAGTTTAGGAATGGATATAAGGTGTATTTATCTTACTTTTTGACCCGCCTCACCATTCTTATATCCCGGCCTTGGCACCGGCCGCCTCCGTGTCGAAATAAATCGAATTCGATCCGGTATATGCGCGCGCATAACCGTAAAGAATTACGATTTAACCTGACACTGATTCGGGGGGTTTAGGGTGGCCCTGAAAAGGGCCGTTACACTTAATTGTAACTAGGTGTACCTTTATTAAGCCTATGCTGTTTTTGAACGATGTTGCTGACATGAAGGCATACGCCTATTGTGTTCTTTTTCGGGATCGTCGCCCGATTCCCAGCACCCGATCCTGATTCTGCATCGATGACAAAGTAAAAAGTTATCGTCACCCTCGTAAATAAATCCCAATTGAGCCATCCTTTGAGGATCAAATCCCGGTCGAAATGCGTGTGGCCATATACCCACGTACTCTTTTATTCTTCCCGTTCTTACGACTTTATAAAATGTATGTAATCGTACGTAGTATGAAGTGTCCATTCTTGATAAATGCAAGACTGTGTGAAAAAGATTTTTTACATTAAGTAAACCGAAGTGATTATGTACTTAAAGAAAAGAAAAAAAGAAAAACTACTTGACTTTTTCAGTAAAACTGCCATTAAAAAACGAAACATATTGTACGAGAGTTACGATCCTGCAACCGAGCTGTCGTCTGGGTACGTCACTTGAACGTAAGAAGTTAATGATTTTTTTTTAAACAGCTGATTATTACCAACAAAATATTGAATTCAATAAAATGTTAAACGTGCAAACTATTATCGTAACTTATGTCATTATGCGATCTGAAAAATGGCAATTTTTTTTTTAGTATTTATACATAATTTTTTATTCCTTTCGATGGTGGAGAACATACATAAGGCAAATGAAAACAAAGTAAATATAAAAGAAACTTCTTTTTTATGTGTATTTTTTCATACTTATTTCAAAATTTTTAATTTTTTCCAAAGTTTAATTCAACTTCACATTATTAATTTGACACTATTACTGTTTTTCCAAAATGCGAGTTAAATACATATGAACAGTTTTCCCATTTAAAAAAAAATTAACTTTTTTATTAACAATTTTTATTTTAATCGCTTTTCGTTTTTTTGGTTATAGTAACATATTTATTATTCATTCTTACCGTTTTGTTAACAGTATGTTGGTAGCTTGTTATTTACACTATTAGTTGACGGTTGATCGTACTGGTTGTATTTTTATTTGTGACTGAATTTTATGGTTAACTTTTTGCATTATAGTTGTGGCAATGAAAGCATATCCTTGGCGTAATTTTTTGTTTTATATATGTATTTTTTAACTCGACAGTTGCGAATTAAGAGTTTAATTTATATTTCGTCAGTAAGGTTATGCTGGCCAACATTGTACCTGACTAGTTACAAATTATTGGCCAGTATAATCTAATTTTTAAGCCGTGGATATTCTTTCTTGAAAATATTGAGTTTTATTAAAATATTGCTGTAAATATTTTCTTTTATTAAGTTATGAATTTTAAATATTTAACGTGTCAATAAGGGTGGTTGTGAGCCATTAACCTCCCTCAGATTTTTTACTATAAAAACAAGATTCAAGAGTATAAAGATTAAACTGCATTAGATATTGATGTGCCCGAATGTACCCTTACCCTTGACATATGAAGATTACTGCTCATACACTAGTGCATGTAATCTTTTAACAATTTGACTTATTACCTTACAAAATTTGGACACATTTAAAGATATCTTCATTAATAAAGTAGTAGAAGTGTATCCATAACAAAAACATAGAATTCATTTTCCATAAGTATAAAGCTTCAAACTCAAATTGTTTTAACCATGTGAAATTTACAAACACCAAATTTGTTAAAGACGACTTTATATCTGTAATACCGATAAGAAAGAAATTGTAACATAATTCAGTAAACATTTTCTGGAGCCATATTTAGTACATTTAACCACTGATGAAGTAGCTGAACTTAACTTTTGATGTACGTTATATTATGTATAACAACAAAGTATGTGACTCAAATATAATTACAGAAAGTATATAGAGATGAGAATCATTTCTATCGTAAATTCAATTCATTTGTTTGCCACTGCTTAATAAAATCGTTGCTTTTTTTAAAAAGTAGTTTTTGTTTGACTGAATTAAATTAGCAAAGAAGCTTGTACATGGAAATATGAAGACAAAAATTTGTAGCATATAAAAAATGCCATGCTTGACTGGGATTCAAAACGAAGACCTCCAGATGAAAGGCAGATACGCTACCATTCTTGCCACGTAGTGGGGAATCTTTATTTATTAAAAAATTTTTTTTTTCATTGGAGTTAAAAGTATGAAAAGCTGATTAAAACCATGCACATGTTTTGCAAAGAGAGGCATCCAAAATTATTGTTATAAATTAATTACAGTTATTACGTTAAACCTGCATAATTTTTTTTACTGTAGAAAGGGTTTTTTGTGTTAAAATGTTGATCCCCAAACACTACTAAATTTTATCCAATCTTTTGAAAAGATGAATGCATGGCTCGGTCTGAATAAAGCAATACTGTCAAAAACAAGCACATAATCTTGAATGAAATGTATAAACCAAAAATATACTGAAGTCCATCCATTGCAATCAGGTTCTCCAAATACTCCTTTTGAATTCTATACAAGTATTTCAGTAATGACAACTTGATTCCTTACAAGCTTAGTTCCCAAAAGATAAAATAAAGATTAAAAGTATTTTTGTAGGTTTAAAAATTGTTTTGTAAATAGCCATCAGAATGAACAGTTTACAGATTTTAATCATGAAAACCAAAAGTGATCACTTTGTTTATCAGTACCTATAATTTACTCAGTATTATTAGATAATTAGAAAATTAGTTCTAACATATATTTTTTAACATACATTACATGTGATATATATTTGTCCTCATAATTTGAAACTTAATAGTTCAGGTGAAGAATGATACTACTGACCACTACTCTTGTCAAAATCTACAAGAATTCAGTAACAAGTACATGACAAGAGTGAGTTCTATGTTAGTTTTGTTGAATGTACGACTTGCGAGTGTTCTGAATAAATAGTTCCATCTTTTTAATTAAAATTAGTTGTCTCCATGCCAGAAAATCATTTAAGTTGAGTACATCTAGTATCTAATTTTGTTTTGCATTTTTATCAGTTTAATGAAAGTAAGGTTTTAAATTCACTATTAATTGAAGATAATGGACTAGTCTACGAATATATCACAGTACTATATGCTTTGTATATCAGCACTCTTGTTTCTATTACTCTAAACATTAATATTAATAAAATAAATTATTTTGTAAATTAATAAATATGTCAATAATCACCATCTGAAATAAAAACTTCCCTCTAAATATGCTTAGAAACTAGTCTATCATTAATAATAATAATAAATTACAGTTTCTGATGTTTTATTTATTATTTTCTCCTTACTTTAATAAATGATTGTACATTTTTTCATTACATAATAAATTATCTTGTTATATTTGACACTAAACTTTAGAAAAACAACATTATATAGTAATATTGATGCTGGTTAATCAAATATAGTGTATTGTCACAGACTAATGTGTATTGTATAATTTATTATTGCTGTTTTTCAAAACAATCCTGTGATTGTTTTGATTTTCACGAAATAAGTTACTGTATGTTGATTTCATCAACAATAATTTTGTTAAGTGGTCAATATTTGCAGAATTTTATGTATTTTTGGGTGCTTATTCTGAATATGAAATGAGAATTCACCTTCGACCTCATTTTTTTTGTAAGTGCCCTTCCTACCCAGTAAGCACACAAGCACTGCGTATTTACTATAATATATAATATAATATATATGAGTTTATAAATAGCCATGAAAAATAAGTAGTATTACTATTCTTATCTACAAAGTATTTAAAACGATTACAAATTATACATGATTCATAACATATTTTTTCTAAATGTAATTATGTCATCCATTCAAATTTGTTTTGGTGATTCAGTGCTAGATTTAATATTTTATACAATTATAATGCTGGCTAAGAAAAATATCAACTACCTCAGTAAAGTGCGATATCTAGTACAGTAATATTTAGTGGTGCAGCTATTTTTCCTATTTGTGATTTTATTACTCCCTGTAAAATTCAGTGTATATACCACATAATGTGTATAAATTTTGTAATATGTGTTTGTGAGTACACTGCAGTGAACATTTTAATAAAAATGATGCAGTTGCATTAACCATCCAGGCAATTTCTGCTACATTTGTGGTGGGGTAACGTTAAAGTCTAAGAGGAGAAATATAATTCCAGTAATAAAAAAATCATGTGAACTATATTTTGGATGTAAAGTAGCTGATCAGGACAGATCCTTGGTTCCTCATATTTTCTGCAATTCATGTGTAATGCTGTTGATTGGTTGGTGAATGGATTTTGTCACATGACATTTGCAATACCAATTGTTTGGAGAGAACCAAAGAATCACTTCAGAGACTGTTATTTTTTTATAATACAAATCAGGGTTAACAACTTAAACTAGAAATAGTGTTAATTCCTGATATTTCATGTGCAATAAGACCAGTACCTCATAGTTCACAGTTTCCAATTTCAGTACCGCCAAAAACACAGTTAGATATTGCTGTTGGTGTTGAAGGTTGTGCAGATTTATTAATTGATAATCAGAGGAGAGACCCAGACTTTTTTAGAAAATACAAGTACCGAACCACACTTAACTAATCAGCCAAAATTAAATGATCTCTTTCGTGATCTAAATTTATACAAGAATCAAGCAGAAATTCTTGCATCATGACTGAAAGGATGGAATCTTTTACAACTCAATATTAAAATAAGTGCTCTCTGTGAGAGACAGTGTGGATTTTGACTGTTTCTTCTTCTAGTAAGAGGACTTAGTTTACTATGATGTGGAATCTTTACTACAAGCTTTGGGATATGGGCACAGCCTTATGAATGGTGTCTTTAGACTACTCAAAATGTAATTAGAAAGCAGTCCTTCATGTTGGAAACAATAATCAAACAATCCCTTTAACTCATGCAGTTCACATGGAGTCAAATGAGATTTATGTTAGATATGATTCAGTATGAGAAATATTTGTAGAGACCTGAAAGCTATAGCACTGTTACTTGGTATACTAAATTTTGTCCCTTCTTATGCGAGTAGGACAGCAGGGATAGGAATCATTATGTTAAAAAGATAGTGGCGAAAAAGAGAAACATTCACCATAAGATAGAAGAACGTTGTGAGCTCAGCACTATTAAAACCTGAAAAAATTTACTTTATTAAGATTTATCACAGTTATCTCACATATTCAGATTGCTGCGTGGAAATCTTTTAAAATGATTGTAAACAACTTCCTAGGAAATCATAAGGCAAATAACTACAAAGAACTTAAAACTGAGCTTCACAAAAACTATAAAGCCTTGATGTAATATGTCACTAAAGATCCACCACTTCTTACATTGTCATCTGAAATTTTTCCCTATCAATATTGGAGCTGTGAGTGATGAACATGGATTTCATCAGGAAATATCCATCATGTAAATGCACTACCATGGAAAATGGAAGCCAAGAATGCTAGAATCTCAAGATTTCATACATACATCAAAACTTCAACAGAAAATCCATAAGAAGCAGTTTTAAGGCAAGCAGAAATTGCATTCTTATAATATTATTATATTACTGTCAAAATGACTTTTTCAATAAAAAATTGTAATTACATAAAACTATGGTGGATAGAAAGAAACCACTTACATATTTGAAATCATCATCAAAAATATTATAAGATTCAGCTATTGACATACTTGTAACACACAAAGAACTAAATTGTTGTTCAGTGGGTTCTTTTCTGTTAATTCACTTCTACCTAATAATTACTACAATATATATTATATTCATGTGATAATAAATTAGGCTAATACATAAAGTTAATCAGTTTATATTAAGGTATAGATATAACAATTCTGTATGCTGAATTTCATATGTCAATATAATTTTTCTTTCTTTTGCCTGTTAGCCTCTGGTAATTATCGTTCAGATAATAGTTCAGAAGATGAATAAGGATGATATGTATGAGTGTAAATGAAGTGCAGTCTTGTACAGTCTCAGTTCATACATCTCATCTCATACCTGAGATGTGTGGTTAATTGAAACCCAACCACCAAAATACACAGATATCCACGATCAATAAAAATAACTGACTTTACTAGCACTTGAACGCTGGAACTCTCAACTTCCAAATCAGCTGATTTGGAAACTAGACCAACCCGGTGGGTTAATATCAACATAATCTTTCTTTTTCCTGTTTAGCCTCCAGTAACTACCATTTAGATAATACTTCAGAGGATGATATGTATGAGTGTGAATGAAGTGTAGTCTTGTACATTCTCAGTTCATACATCTCATCTCATACCTGAGATGTGTGGTTAATTGAAACCCAACCACCAAAGAACACCGGTATCCACAATCTAGTATTCAAGTCAGTATAAAAATAGCTGGCTTTACCAGGACTTGAACGCTGGAACTCTCGACTTCCAAATCAGCTGATTTGGAAAGACGCGTTCACCATTAGACCAACCCGGTGGGTTGATGTCAACATAATCTCTCTTTTTTAGCCTCCTGTAACTACCGTTTAGATAATTCTTCAGAGGATGATATGTATGAGTGTAAATGAAGTGTAGTCTTGTACATTCTCAGTTCGACCATTCCTGAGATGTGTGGTCAATTGAAACCTAACCACCAAAGAACACCGGTATCCACAATCTAGTATTCAAGTCCGTATAAAAATAGCTGGCTTTACCAGGACTTGAACGCTGGAACTCTCGGCTTCCAAATCAGCTGATTTGGGAAGACGCTTTCACCACTAGACCAAACCGGTGGGTTGATGTCAACATAATCTAAGTAAACATAACCTAACGCTCGCTAATCTCATTTCATTAACATTAAATATACAAATTATGTAAAACTTATTAGTAACGAAAGTGATTTTAAACTAAATACAAAATTCTATTGAATTAAATAGTAATATTTAAACTGGTAATGAATTAATGGAAAAGAACCGACCAGGTAATGTTTACTACCAAGCTTGAGCAATTATGGTTCTATGAGACATTTTATTTCACTAGGATTATATAAATCATGTTTTAGCAATGTTATCATTATTCTTAGTTTAGTTCTTTTACAAAATTTCAATTAGACAGTCACAGTTTATAACACACAATGGTTTTCATAAGTGCATGTATGAAAATAAATTGCGATTCTTTGTTTTTAGCAATTATGATCTAATTGAATTAAATTAAATTAAAACAAGTAATTTTAAAACAATGGGCAACTACAGCAACAATACATTACAGTATGTCAGGTACTTCGATGGCAGGTGAGAGTAGTATATAATATTACTAAGTACTTGAAAAATTTGAAAAAATTTCAATTCATCTGACATTAATATGACTGGTGATATCATTAAAATTTCCTTCATTACTATGAAAGAAATTACTGCAGAAGGAAAAGAATCCTCTGCCAAAAGGTCAACTGCAATTTTTATATTCCATAAAGTATAAAAAAAACCCAAATTAATAATTTGTTTAATAAATCAGAATGTGCTGCAAAACATGGGGGGAAATGTTCCATTGTTTGGAAATCTGAAACTTACTTGTACTTATTAACCTGAAGTTTAGCCAAATGAGTTACTTAAGTATACAAAGTGTTTTCTTAGTACACATCAAAACCAGGGTAAAAATATTAATTGACAGTTTACCTTTTACTTACAGAAACTTTGCTTCTTTTTTTTTTACTTATATTGATTGCAATGTACAAAATTTTTATTTTATAACCAAATTTTTGTTAAGGTTAAGCAAAAATAATAAAGTACTTGTATAATTTCTTTAAAATAGATGATAATAACAATTCTTTATTACAATTTAATATATGAAATTTCATACATCAGATTAAAGTAGAAACAAAAATTATTTAAATGAAAAATGTATACATTTCAATTTTATAATAATTTATTGAAAAATTAAGTACACATCCGTTTAATGGATATTAATAAAAATTAATTCAAGAAATTCATTAGACACTGTAAACAAAATAACAAATAAATATTGTAATTTTTATTTATGGATTCTATTTTTTGAGACAACATTAAGCATTATCTCATAATTAGCAGGGGTTCTAATTGGATTTAGATACTAAATTATTATTATACTTTTTGGTAACAGAAACTTTTGCTTTTTATTGATGTACAAACTAAATGTTAACTTCTTCTTTCAATGAAGTGAATCTTTTTTTATACCTTAGAGATGATAGTTTTTTTTTAGATATACCTTATAAATAATTTTCTTAGATACAAACATTTTTTCCATATATGTATTTGTAATTTAAATAAAAATAAATTATACTGTAGAACAATGTTTTAAATATTTCATTGCTGAATATTATTAGGTATTTAATATAAAAATGCTGCATCTATTTTATTTGCTAATCAAATTTGCTAAATCAAACAGTTACTAATTATAAAAACTATAAAACAATTAATTTCAAGCTACAGCACACTATAATTTAAGAAGACATTTATGAAAGCTTCATCCCAGTCTGAGCTAACTTTTAGTCTAAACCATTCTTTTTTGCACACAACTGTTGGAAGCACTAATGTTTATCTAGTTATTAGAATACGGTTGGGTGGTATTTGTTAGTGGTGATGTGTATGATAAAAACTGTGTCTTCATTCTTCAAGTGCTATCTCTTCTCTTGTACCAAAATCTCATGGAGTCTATGGATAAAATCTAAGAGTTTTTACATTAAGAAAAGGACCAAAAGGAACTTCAGTGTCTCTTACACTGAATAAAGATGAAAATTATGTAGAACAAGAGGAAATAAGTTATGAAAAAAAGGATGAAAGATGAAAAAATTAAACCAGTTCATTGGAAGGAAATATTTGTGTTAATCAAGTTCAAATTCAGTAGGATAAAATAACCCGATTAATTACCCATATACTGTATATGTGTAGTATGTTGAAGAAAGATGTTAACTTCTTCTTTCAAAGAAGTGAATCTGTTTTTTATACCTTATAGATGATATTTTTTTCCAATTCACTTGAGAAAAGTAATAATGTGACAGAGTTCATAGTGTATGGAATAGATACAGAAGTCCAATGTACCATTTGAATATGTTTTAAAATTCTAGAACTAAAAACATTATTTTAAGATTTTATCATTTATAATTTTGTAACTTACTATTTAATTGTTATCATTGATAAAAAATTATTCTTTTGTGTTTTGGCGAAAAAAGGAATTCAGATAGTGTCATTTTTAAAAAAATTAGTTTTATTTATAAATTAGCTTATTTTTAAAAATTAAAACAATAAACTGTATCAAAGTAAAATATAAAAATTAATTTTGTAATTTTTTAAATATCTGTTCTGTGTTTGTCTATTATTAAACAAATTAGTTTTTTTCTGTATCATTTCATCTCTTAAGCAAAAGTGGAATTGTAAAATTCTAGCTATTATCTGGAAGCTAATCAAAAGAGAGAAGGAAACCTTGAATTTAACTTTGTGGAGCAGTATAATTAGTTAAGTTTATTTAATTGTTTTACCCGACCTTGTAGAAATAAAAAAGAACAAAAATGGCATTTTCTTTTAGAACGGGCTATTACTACAATTAGAACTGCTATGAAGAACTTTTTTTTACACAAAATCTAAAAATTATAAAATATTAATGTACTTAATATTAATTAATAACATTTGTTTAAAAAAGCAATAGATCATGCAAGTTTTCAAATAAGACTGAAGTTAAATTTCAGCACTATTTTATATGGAGATTAGACTATGAAAGTATTTAACATTTAAAGTGCTTTTAGCAACATTAATAATGATAATCAATATCATATACAATTGATCTGTTGTGTTACAATTATTCTCTTTTATCATGAAATGTATATCCAATTCTCAGAATTTAATATTTGGGCATTTTTTACTTAATTTATAGTAAAATTGTGAGTTCAACCTACAATAATCATACAAGACCTTTAACCTCTAATTAACAGTAAAGTCAGTCCATTAATAATTTTATTTTACTTTAAAGTAAAAGCTAGGCGCAATGATTCGGATCTGGATTTTAAGCTTTTCTCCAAACCAAACATCATAATTACAAAATTTGGATTGAACCTCCACGTGACATGTCTGGATAACCAGTTAGAAGTTGGAGATTCTGTCTGGTGAACTAAATCGAATCAAAAGGCAAGTCACAGCCTCACCAATCGCCCTTCATCCCTTTTCATCATCTTTCTGCATCACATACAGAATTGTAACTCCAACTGGATTAGTCCAATTATACAGTTGAACATGGAAAATCTTTTAAACACTAATCCACCAGGTGAACCAATTAAGAACAGAGTTCAGAAAACATAGCACTCGGATATGGTGGGTCGTTACTTAAAAGATAATGACATATCAGAGTGTCTGAAAACCCTCAAGTTAAATGCATTACTAAACCCTCAAGCACACATACAAGCCCCTAAGAAAAAGATTAAGTTTAACAACAAAAATAAATTCTCCTTTTTTGCCACACTTAATGTCAACTCCCTATTGAAAACTGAAAAAGTAAAAGTGTTAACTGACACTTAGGAACAACAAAATATATCAATCATCGCCCTTCAAGAACTCAGAAACACTTAAAATCTGGCAGATACAGGATCTACATAAGGTCACCTAGCGAGTCATGAAGAACTGCTCACAGTTTGGAATGGGATTCGCAATAAATATGAACACCATTAACGCAATTGAAGACTTCAAGTCAACTACTCCAAGACCAGGCTGAAATCATTGAAGAAAACGTACACAATTATAAACATCCACGTTCCAACTAATAACAAAAATCAAACTGAAACATTTTGGGAAGAACTTGATCAGTTAATGAATAATGTCCCTGCTTATCACATTAAAATTTTATTGGGAGATTTCAACGCATAAGATTGGTCAAGAAAGTAAATACTGTGATATTGTGGATAAGTACCCAGCAACAGAAAGACAAACAGGAATGGAATGAAACTATTTGAAATCTGTAGTGACCACTGCCTAATTCTCAAAACCTCAAGATTTGCAAGAAAACCGCACATATGAAAGACAAGGAAGCACCCCATTCCAGCAAGCGGCAAATTTCAACTTGATATTTATGTAGCCATGAGAAGAGATACCACAAATACATCTACAATGTTAAAGTCCTCAGGGGAGTAGACTTTGACTCAGACCCCTACCTCTACAAAATAAAAATTAAACTAACACCTAAAGGCAAACGAAAACCTAAAGATAGAAATATTCAAAGGAAATATGACCCAACCCTGGTAATACACAACAGATTTCAAGAACAGACTAAAACCCAATTCAACAATAAATTAGAAGAAATCCAAAAACTAAAAGACATTGCCCAAGAACTAGCCTCAATCAAAAGAAAGAAGAAACATCAATGGTAAAATGAGTGTGACAACATAACCAATACGAGACATCAAGCTTGGCTAAATCAGTTAAAAAGAACAAAATAATCCCAGGAAAATCTGTTTGCAACCCACCAAGAAGCATCAAAAGAAATAAAGAGTGAAATCATCAAAAAAAAAAAAATAATTGCACAAATAAATAAGACTTTCAAACAATACCATAACACACAAAACTATTACAGAACATTTAAATAACATCTCACCACATTTGCCCTGCCAACCCTCATGCTGAAACTTAAAAACAGAAAAATTACCCACAATAACCAAGACAATGCAAAAATAGATTATTTCAAAATCCCCTGAATTGTGAAGAACCTGAAGAATATCCTCGGTTGAACAAGAACCCCTCCAACAAGACCACTTGAAAAAATTGCCCCACCAATCTGCAAAGTAGAATCTGCTATAAACACCGTTAAGAATTACAAAGCAGCTGGAGAAGACCTGCTCACAGCGGAACTCTGGAAGAATGCAATTTAAGCCACCAAATGGAATCTCCACAAATGTCTAATTGATATTTGGAACACTAAGAAAATGCCTGAGCACTGGAACACGGCCATTATATTATCCACCCCCTTGACAAGAAAGGTTACAAAATGGATCCCAATAATTATAGAGGAATTCTTCTAACCTGCATTTAAGGACAACTGGATCTGGAATTCTGTAAATACCAAGGAGGATTCAGGCCAGGAAGACGCTGCCACAACCAAATTATCAGCCTTAAATGCATCACAAAACATCTAAAGGGAGATGGGCTGCCCCCACTACTTTTCAACTGTGCCCTTGAGAAGATCAAGAAGAATGGAACAAAAGGTGCCCATCGATGATCAAAATTTGAAAGAACATCAAGTCTCTATCAAAGTTTTCTATTCAGGAAACTGAAATAATCACTGCTAATAGTAAGAACCAAAATCTGTATCATTTTATCTATAATATGTCTATCCATAGTCACTGCTATTGTATTTATAAATAGAGGGTACAGATGCTATTCTTTTACATCACTCTACTAAGGAAATGTGCTTCTCAGTATCTTCGATTATTCTGTAGGAGTAGTATCAGTAAAAGGCACAAACATACAGAACACCAAAAAGATTTTGAATTATGGCAGATGAACACAAACATTTTTATTTAGAAATTATGCAATTGTAGAGTCATGAAACATGATTGTGCAGAATAGTACATTTGAAGGTAATTTTATTAGCATCACAGCTTATTAGTTTTTTTTTAATATTAATTATATCATACTTTTTGTTATGTTCTTCTCAAAGTAATTAATCTTTTGTTGCAAAATCTATTGAATATTTCAGAAAAAAAGCACAAACTGTTAACTTATTTTCATTAACTAACCTCTTTAAAAAGGCATAAAGACACTTGAGGTCCTATAGAATATTAAATAGTATATGGAAAAACATAATTTCATGAGTCTTGTGTTCACTAGTGCTATGGAAAAAAAAATTTATATTCCTTGAAAAAAATGTTTTACACAAATAACATAACATTTAAAACAAAAAAGAATTCAAGCATATAGTAAACAGCATATCCAATACCATGTGTAACAAAGAATGATAAGCTGTACGAGTCACAACAAACCAGTTATTTCACAGGTTTTTCATTATTATTGACTCCTACCATGTAGAATTAGTCAAGAGTGTATTTTTTTTAGTCTGCATAAAAAGAATATCAAATTTTAAACTTAATGGAATTTGGCAATTATGAAACATGTAAGAGAATTTAATGCCTTTTTGTAGATTACATTAAAATTATAATGTAATTACAGTGTATTATACAAAATATTTTAATTTTAGTCCTAGATATTGAAAGTTGTTTATAAGAACAAAAGCCATAACAACTTTAATACCCACTATCAACCATTTATCTTTATAAAGACAAAAAATCTTGGGAATGACAGTAAACTTTCAATGACAAATGGATCATTTTGTGGAGTATTCACTGGAAACTGAAAAACAAAAAGTAAAATACCACTGGCCAAAGGAAATTTAATAAATTGGTAACATCAAATTGGTCTGTAATTTAAATATAAGCTGTTTGCATTTATAAGTGGTAAGCGACCATAACAATTGATGGCACTATAAAAATAAATAAGAAAAACCTAATAGTACAGAAATGCTTAAACACCAGAAAAAAATACTTCCTATTTACATAATAATAAAAAACTAAACAAGCAAGAGTACTTTCAAAAAATGTCACTTTGTTACATCTGAAAAGAAAATGTTGAAAAATTACTCTGAATCAATAAAAACAAAATTAAGATACTTCAAGACAGGAATCTCCAGGACCAAAAATGTACTTTATCATGTTTCAAACTGGCCATTTCATCAAAATTGCTGGAAAAAATCTCTAAAGAAAAAAACCATTGGAAAAAATTTTTGTACGAGACAAAATGACATGATTAAGCTGAACAAATACTGAGATAAATAGCTTTTTTTTCTAAAAATATTAATATAATAACTCATACAGACATTTTTCATGTCTGTTATTAGTCATTTTTTAAATATATGTTTTAGAATGCTGTTTGTTTGAATATTAATGTGTTTTCTTAAAGTATCTTTCCTACTAAAAAATTTTGGACAAAAATTACAAGTAAATTTCTTTTTTTCGCCATTGTGAACAGGAAGGTGTGTCTTTAATTCAGAATTTTGGCTAAAAAACTTTTGACAAAAATTAGATGAGAATGTTTTCTGACTGGTATGAATTAAAAGACATCTCTTTAAATGAGGACTATGATTAAATGATTTTTGACAAACATTACAAGTGAATTTTTTTTTCACCAGTATGGATAAAAATGTGAGTTTTTAAATGGGAACTTTGATTGAACGACTTTTGACAAAAATTACAAGTGAATTTTTTCTCTCCCATATGAATGAAAAAGTGTGCCTTTAAATTACTACTGTGACTGAAAGACTTTTGACAAACATTACATACAAATTTTTTCTTACCAGTATGATTTGATAGATGTGTCCTCAAATTAGAACTCTGATTGAATGTTTTTTGACAAAAATTGCATGTGAACTTTTTTTCACCAGTGTGAATAGAAAGATGTCTCTTCAAATGATAATTCTGAATAAAAGATTTTTGACAAACATTACATAAGAAATTTTTTTCACCAGTATGAATAGAAATGTGTGCTTTTAAATGAGAACGTTGACTAAAAGACTTTTGACAAAAATTGCACGTGAATCTTTTCTCACCCATGTGTATGGAAACATGTGCATTTAAATTACTTTTACGATTGAATGGCTTTTGACAAAACATACATATGTGCCTTTTTTTACCTGAATGAATGTTAACATGGTCTGTTAAAGTACTTTCACATTTGAATGTTTTCTCACAAAGTTTACATTTGTATTCTACACTATTACCCATCTGTCTATAATCTTGCTGTATTAAAATTTCATTGCCATTAATCTTGTCACAATTAGTTACCAATTCTAATATTGTATGATTATTGGGCTTATCCCTATTCATATTGTCACTCTTTTTATTCAAGTTACTATCCTTTGAATTTTCCTTGACCAAATCATCAATTGTTTCAACACCAAGATCCTGTAAAAATAAAACAATACATTATTTATGCCTGCTATGAAAATTTAAAAAGGCATTTAGATGTAAATTAGTGATATCTGAATAAAATACAGTTATTTAGAAAAAGACTTCCTACCAAATTTGGAAAATCATGTGTATCAACCTACAGGTTGTAGCAATGTGTTAATGATATTGGTAAGTTTTACTACAATCAAAATATTATTAATTAGCTATGTTGATTTTCAGTACTGTAACACTCCAACTGATAACCATAAATAAAATATTACACATCTTTCATGGAGAAAAAATCTATAAACTCTGTACCCTTAATAAATTTGTGTTCTCTTATTTACTAGGTAGTTGTGAAAACATTTTTCCCTAATTATCTAATGTTAAAGAGCACTTTGAAAAAAAAAATTAAATGGTTTTTCCAATAACAAATTATTTGTAGAGAATAAAGTCCTTAATGCTATTTTCTAATACAGTTTTTTTAAAGAACACCAACTACAGCAACATTGCGAAAACCTAAAACTTTTAACACTGTAATCAACTCCTTTTTGATTAAAAAAACATATTTTTTTTAAATTAAAATTTATAGTAGCATTTATTACAGGAAAAACATTATTCCTGTATTACTGGTAAATTTTTCTTATTGAAATTCACTAGCTTAGGTAATCAGAAATTTTATGGCTGGGACCAGGGTTCAAAATGATTTACAATTCTATACACTTTTTTACAAACAATAAAAAAAATTACTTGTAATTCAGTTTTGCAACTCAAAATCTCATTTTTAAGACTACTACATCAGAGTTTATCAGAAAATATTTTTTTTTTAAATTTGTCGGAATTAAAAATAATGCTATTTGTATATGAGAATGAATATCACATTAAGTAGTCAATTTAGAGGATTTAGTTTAGAGGTAGGTAGGTATATTCATGTACCTAAAATCCTAATCATGGCAATCTCATAGGATCTTTTAGTTATAAAATAGAGCATCCCTATTTCAATGAAACTTTTATTGATATCGAACAGATCTTAGTTTATATACTTACAAATGAAATACATACATTGTAAAGTGGCATTGAATGCAATGGTCGTTAGCTACAAATAAATGCTTACAGCTTGTACCCAAGTATGTAGCTTGTAGCAAATATATTGAACCTCAGATACCAATGAGAAAAAACTTCTCTCTCTTTTTCTGTTTAGTCTCTGGAACCAGTGTAAGGTATTACTTCAGAGGATGATATGTATGAATGTACATGGTCGACCGTTCCTGAGATGTATGGTTAATTGAAACCCAACCACCAAAGAACACTGGTATCCATGATCTATTATTCAAATTCTTATAAAAGCAACTGCCTTTTCCTAGGATTTGAACCTTAAACTCTCGACTTCAAAATCAGCTGATGTGCGATGACGAGTTAACCACTAGATCAGCCAGGTGGGCTGGTCAAAGTTTATGAGAATGAACTTGTTACTTAGTTTTGATCACTGGCATTTTATCTTTAATTCATACCTTTCACTCTCTGGGATGGTACTTCCAAAAACGTTAGAGAACAATTAGGTTACAATAAGAAGTTTGGTTAAGAATACAATTTAAAAATTTTTATTTTACCCATGACTGGCCCCAATGTTATAGTTAAAAAAATAATTAAAGAGAAATTTTTTTTAACAGGAATAGTATGATATCTATCAGTTCTAAAACAGGAGGATGATAAAATTAGCCAACAAATTTAATCCACTTTTTTTACACTGTGGAGATAGGAGTATATGAGTAGTTTTGCAGATGAACTCAACAAAAGCTTTCCAAGAGAGAGATTTCCATAATCAGAAAAATCATACAGAACTGCTTGGTGAATCTTGAAATTTTCAACAGTTCTTTAACAATCTGTAATCACTGTCAAATCCTCCAAAGTGTAGGACACAAAAATTTTCAGGTGACACCAACAAAGATTTACCTTTCATTCTTTTTCCTGTTTAGCCTCCGGTAATTACCTTCAGAGGATGATATGTATGAGTGTAGTCTTGTACAGTCTCAGTTCGACCATTCCTAAGATGTGTGGCTAACTGAAACCGAACCATCAAAGAACACCGGTATCCACGATCTAGTATTCAAATCAGTGTAAGAATAACTGACTTTACTAGGACTAGAATGCTAGAACTCTGGACTTCCAAATCAGCTGATTTGGGAAGACACGTTCACCACTAGACCAACCCGGTGGGTTAACAGAGATTTAACTATAGCATTAAATTATCATTTATTCAATTGACGTACATGAATTTCTACATCGCTATTTTCATTGTTATATTCTTGGTCTAAAATTTTATATGATTTAACCCAGTCTACTTTCTCCATGATAAAACAAGTTAGTCACTCCATAGCCATGTCATTATATATTTTCATAATTATTTGAGGTTTGTGAATCACTGTTAAAGACAAATCTGTGTCATAGATCATAAAGATACGGGCAGAAAATGGAAATACAAAAAGAGGTGATCAACAATTACCTGTAAAAAAGAGAGAGAGAGAGAAAAGAATATGAAAATTAATCAGTATATCTTTAAAAAAAAGCTGACAACACAGTTGTAGCCTCTTCCTGTCACATTGCTAAAGCCGCGTACTAGGAAAATCCTACAATTGTGGGTTGTGTTTCTGATGCATAGCATACACACCCACACACAACTTAATTTAAAATGTTTATCATTTTATTTAAATATAATATTTTTTCATTTATTTAATTCAATGATTCTAACGTACACATACCATATTTAATTTGTGCAGGTGTGGTGGTACTAGTGATGACAGTCGGCACTAACTAAACTAATGTAATTTCACAACTTACATAGAACAAATTTCACTTGTATGGTCGGCAGATTGGTGTAGCCACAATGCAAAACACACCAGGTACTAAGTCAACTGGGCGATCGAGTTCGAGACCCAGTCAGATTGAGTTACTTTTTTACACTTTAAATATTATTCATTTATTTAATTCTACCGCTCACCTGTGATGCAGTAGTTTAGAGCATTTTTTGGGGTGGGGTATGATTTTGCAAAACTTTTTTTGCAAATATTGCTACTTTTTAATCGTTAACAAATGTGTAAGAAAATTAGGGGAAATCTCGACATATGAAGGTGACCTTGCGCTACAGCCTCACCCCCTTGACTGTTGAAGTTGAAAATTTAATGGCATCAATGTTCTATACACAGAAGTAATCTGACCAAGTTTCGTCAAAATCGGTCCAGTAGTTCTGGAAATATAAGGCGATTTAGAGACCAACAACATACACATGTACATATGAACATTAACATTCAGAAAATTTCCATCTGTTTTTTTTGGGTTCTATAGGTATCTAAACACCAAAATCTGGTGAAAACCACATACACCCAAATTGGACCAATTACATACTTTTCCTTCTAGAACTATAGTGCTAACTTAATGGGAAAGTAAAAATACTTTTTTTTGTAATGATATCCAATGAAAAATAATTAAATAATAAAAGCTGATAAATATTTAATGACAATCTTATCTTGTCCCTGAATATTTGTCTCCAGCAAGCACAGAATTATTTTGTTAACATTCCATAATGATAGTTTACGTTTTTTGATTCAGGTGTATATACTTTGAAAGTCATAGAATTACACCTTTAAAAGTCACAAATTACTGATAAAACAAAGTATATTATTATCAAGTCACAGAATTGATGATAATCCAATTATTTCATTTTCCCTCCAATAACTGAATAAACTATCATGGCTATTAGTACATACTTCCTTAGAGTACTGGGTAGGAATCTTTGATTGAAGGGTATTTTACTTGCTTTGATGCCTTCAATAACTTGTTCTGGGTTTTACAAATGCTGTAATCTTTAATCTTTGACAGTAGCTTACTCAACTTAAAACGAAAGGTCTGGAATAACTTCTAATTTTTATCATTAACTTTTCCTTACATAATTTCTTTGTTTGGGCCATCTATCAGTCAGATGTTTCTACTGTTTTAGCAAGTGCTGGAGATTTCTTCATCAGTTTCTGTAAAATGAACTTTGACTCTTTACCAAATAAGCATTCCTTATTTGTATTTTCTGAAACATTTGCTAAGGAGATATCTGGCTACACCTAATCTCAAAAAGTTAGATTCTTTTTCTGTTACTAACAAGAAGTCAAGGAAGTCCTCTAATTAAGTAGCATGGAGACCTTAATTGTGAAATAATCAGCATATTAAGATCTTCATCATCTAACTGCAATCTCAGTATTTTTTATGCATCTTCAGTTTTTGTAGGTTGTGCTTGCGTACCAACAAACAGTACACAAAGTTTGTGTACTTGTCTATATAACAACAAACATATTTTATAAAAAACACATAATTTCTTTACAGTCATACCTTGTTTAATGTTATCTCTGATAACAAAGTCCACAATTTTTTATAATTTTTTTTTTTTTTAAATCTTATTTTTCAAAAACGTTTCTAAAGGATAAATGAAGATAAAACCCTAAAAAGATAAATGAAATGTGAGACTGATGTTAGTTATGTTAAGACACAATCATGATCCAAGTGTACATGCCGCTGGGTAAATTTGACCACAAAATGCTCTTGGTTGTCTCTTGACGTATTAGCAATGAAATATTCTTCACATTCCCTTTCTTCAGTTGACCAAGCTGGAGTATTGATTTCCTCAAGTTCCAAAACTTTTGGAGCTGATCATTGATTGAGTTGCACTGTCAAGTGAAAAACCATGCTGTGGAAATGAAGTTGCCTTCTCATCTTGATTACGTAATTCACCACTCACAATCCAGCCAAGTTGTGTTTTTTGTAAAACAGGGTATAAACCCGGACGTGCTTGTTGTTCCACTAACAATATTTTCATAAAAACTTGTGCCCCAAGCAGCAAGTCGATATGCTGTGGCACATTAAATCCTAGGTCCACAAGTTCCATGTCAGGAAGGATGTTCCAAGAATCGTATTTAATTTTACTGGAAGGGAGATCCGTGGTAACCTTTGGAAGTACATTGCAGTTGATCTTCATAGAAAAATTTGATTTTAGAGAATGGATTTGTACATTAACATTATATTTGGACTCATATGCCAAGTTATTGAATGATTCTATTGGGAAAGGATCGTCTTGGATCGTCTAAGTTGCAACTTCTGTACTATATATTTATGAAGTTTACCTGTGACACATTATCCAAAATAGCGCAACACGTAACGTAATTGCCATTTTCATCTTTCACATTAATCAAGGCAGTTGCAAGCAACACTTTTGTTTGATTACAAGGACTAGCATAACAACTTTTTATTGACTGATCCGATTGATTAGGTGATTTATTTTCAGGGGTTTGTTTACTACAGCCAGAAGCCTGATGTACTTTCGAGTTGTCAACCCTTTCCCAATGAAGGGATGCATCAAGGGATGACCCTTGTTAATTTGAAACATAAGGTGGACGACGGACAATCTTTAGACATATGACCTGTATTGAGACAATTCAAACATAAACGGAACTCTTTGCCTCGATTCAGTCTCTCTGACGGGCTGAGTGAGGTATACTTATGGCATTTGTGTAATTTATGAGTACCCTTACATAAATTACAAAGGGATGAACTAGTAGCTACCATTGAATTTGTCTTATTTGATTTGTTATAAGAGTTTTTTGAACTGAATTGGTTTACTGATATGTTTCATTATGAAGTACCTGCTCTGTTTGGCATTTATGTTCTAAAAAGGTTATGAGAGAATTTAATGTAGCGATCTGCTCTATTTTAAGGGATGATTCAAATTTAGTTTGCGTTGAAATATCAATCTTGCTTAATATTAATTAAACGAATAGTAATTCGTCTAAGTTTACCTCTAAATTAAGCGCCTTAATAGCATCACAATTCGTTAGAACTTCATTAATTAATTTATGCAATTGATTAGGATTACTCTTGTAAGCTGAAGGAAAATTCAATAGAGATTTAATGTGACTTGTGATTATAATTCTTTTGTTATTCTATCTCTCACAAATGACCCGATAGGCATTTTAAAAATTTGCATAAGTAATAGGAATGTGTTTTATTAACCCATGCGCTTCCCCACGAAGTGCGGCCAACAAATAGTGAAATTTTTGAATGTCAGATAATCCCTCATTTTTTACTATTAATGATTCGAAGGTGTCTCAAAAATGATACCAGTCCTTAAAGTCACCTTGGAATGATGGAATATTTATTGTAGGTAATTTTATCAGTTTGATTTTCCCATCTGAGCTGGATTTGGAACTACCAGAATTAGAGAAGGGAAACCTTTTTTTGATCAATCCAATCCAAAAGTTTCACAGATAATTGATCGAACTTGTTTTCAAAATCTTCATGGTAATCGAGCTCGTTTTCAATAACTCTGAAAGTAATTCAATTTTGTTTTGAATTTCACCAAATTCTTGGGAGATTATAAGCAACCTAGTTTGTAGAAAGTAACTCTACCTTTTGTGCGCCAGCCTCTAACGCATCTACACTTGTAGTAAGTTTGGTTATCCTTGACTTTAAAATGTCCCTTTGACAGATGAGGGTTTTTAGTTCAGAGTTATCACTATCATCCTCACCGGCCATTATAAGAATAGGTAATGACATCGATCGAATACGTGATATGGCAAATAAGGAACAAGGTAACAACTGATAATGGATATGTAATTACAAAATAGAAAGAAGTATGAATAATATACATGACAAAATAACAACATAGGACGATGAAGTATAAAGAGATAATTATGGAAAACACAAATAACAATGTATAAATGACATGTGAATAATATGGAACAAAGAATAACAAATAATAAGGAAAAATCTTAATAACATGAGGAATTGTAAGGAATAATCTAGGTAAGTAAATAACGAAACAGAGCAATAGCAGCTAATAGACTAAATACCAAATTAAATTAATTGTTTACTACTTATCTTGCTTTGTAGATGAATGATGTCATCGGTGATAACCATTCCCAGACGATGATGTCATGCTCGCCAAATAGGCCGCCTGCCGTTATCAATAATACTGTATTGAATTGTAACAAGACAACTGTACGTAATTTGAGAATGCACATATATTAAACGAACGAAACTAAAAGAAAATATTATTTCATCAAAAAAGAACTGTACCTAGAAACGTCTCACGCACATTGTATATTGTAAAAACACAATGAATTCATGCATCCAGAACGCGAAAAGGACCAATATGAACGATCATAACTTAAATGTCTTAAGTGGACTGTATAGGTAGTGGTAAATGATCACTGGATGCGTGAATCAACTGATATTTTATTTACAACAGCAATACGCTATTAAACATTAAAACATACTGATGATAACAAAACGAATTAATTATAAGAATGAATTAATGACAAATTTGATATGACCTGTTAAAGGGAAAGGCGTTGAGCCGACGTCCTTGTAAGTCTACACCACAAACACTATATGATGTGTACACTTCGACCTCATCTTACCGAGTGTTTAACTAGCCAGCCGCTCGCAATAGAGTGCGCTAAACCCAAAGACAGGCAGAACATCAACCAGTAGACTATAATAATAAAATGTTTATAAAAATTATTTAGGAAAGTATGTACAATTTAAAAATAATAACCTGAAGACAGTATAGCTACCTATAATAATGGCGCTAGCATACAAATTACACCAGTGAAAAATGAAAAATATTCTTTGCAACTAATCTTATTTCCAGTTTGCACATGTTCTAACACTGATTCACTCTACAATACTGTCACAGACCAAGAAGACTGAACATGTAGATTACAAAATAAGACATTATTTTTTGTCACTTGCAGAATTTCACTGCACTGTGAAGATGTGTTTGAATTGATCTCAATTCTTACTGGTTGCATGACGACCCCTGCAGATGATTGGTCAGAATAATGAGTCTTTCTTACAACCACTGCTCATACAGCAACCAATCAACGTTATAAAAATCTAAAACTACCTCTGATAAGATGATATTTCCTTTTCCTCTCGAATGGAACACGCTGAATTTCTACCAGTACGTAGGTGTGAATTCCTCTCATGTGGCAATAATTTTGAAGATGAAAATTACATCTCTAATAAATATTAGTAAAAAAAAATATGGTTTGTCAATAATGAGTAAATTTGCTCATAATTCAGCAAATTATAATGTCCATTTTATTTTTGCTGAACTAAATTTCTAACTTTTTTTTTGTGAAATCACAAAAAATTCTTATCACTATTACTGAAAGATTATGGCAGTTTAAGAAAAAGTTTTAATTATTATTAAACACAGACATAATATAATTATTATATGCTATTTTCATGCAGTCTTTAGGCTTTGACAATAAGGACTTATATGCACGACTTCATTCAAACAGACCATTATTATTTACTACAAATTACATTAGAACTAAGGAGAATTAAATTTTTTTTCTAAAGATGTTATTTTTAGCATTTTAAATTTAGATTTTATTACATTAATAAATGGTCTTCATTCTTTTTCAAATGTTAAATAATGTTTTAATAATAGTCAGGTTCTATTTTTACTATGTAGGTAGTAGCACTGAACTGATATCAATATGATGAAGAGTTTGTTTTTCAATGAAAATTTTATTTATTTTGGATGCAAACAAAAAATTATAGCAATGAAAAAGCAATTCTTGTTTTTTTAAAGAAGTTATTTCAATGCTGGGTTTCAAAACCAAACTAACTTTTTGTTCTTTCAGTTCAAAATTTAAATAAACAAAGATTAATTTGTTCAAGTTAGTTAATAGTTGAATAGAACAAAAAATTAAAGTATCTTTATGCAGGAGTGTTTTTTTTTTTAAACTAAATAACCGATTTTATCCAAATATGATATATGTAATTGAGCTAGCCACTAGTACATAAAAACTGGAACTGCTTGTAATAAATATAACTATTTAAAAAATATCCTTCATTTTCTGAATTTCAAAAATCAAGAAAATTCCATGTAAATAAATGCTAATTTTCACTTGAAACAAAGACATAAAAAAAGAAATGTTGTAAAGCTCCTTTATAAAATTACAGATAATTTCAAGTTTTTAGTTTATTAAAGGCACCTGTTGTTTTCCTTGTCTTAGGCAGGCACAATAACAGTTGTGATAATAGAACTCCTGACACTATATTTAATTACAAAGGCTAATAAGGGAATATCTAAATTATGAATTACATTATTAAATTAAAAAATTCTGTCTGGTTCTTTCCACCAAAAATGCTATCCGGAGATGACAACATGTCATGATAAGATATTCCCATGTCCAATCTCCAAAAAAAAATTCTCAGCCATTTATGATCTATAATTATTCAAACCAGGTAGTCAAGAATGATTTTTTTGGGGATGTCTGTGAAGCATGATTAGTAATTCCCTCGACATAATTTAAATATTCCCCTACTAGCCTTTGTAATAAAATGTGTCAGGGGTCCTATTATCACTGTCTGGGGTTTCATTATGCCTGCCTAAGACATGGTAAACAATAGGCGCCTTTAAATAAACTAAAAAATTATAATGTATAATTATAGTAATATCTCACAATACATAGAATTACAATGTTTAGTGAAGAAAAATACTGAACTCTAAATTTTGAATTAGGATATTTGAAATTTAAAAACTTGCAACTTTATGTTGTAAACTTAGAGATGTTGATGCATCTAATGCCAGACAAAATTATTTGAAAACTGCTGTTGGACATAGAATTTGTATTTATGGAGTGTGAAAATTCTAATAGATCCTAAAAGTGATTTTTCCTCATCTGCAAATTTGTTTAATGCTACAGGTCAGTGCTTCCGATTTTGGAATTCCTTGTACAAAGCTATATTAGTTTCATCCTGAAATATGATTAACTGAGAGCCTAACAATAAAATAAGTGGAATAGTACTTGGTCAATGTCAAACTGTGTGCGCACTGCACACCGTGAACTGACCGATGTTCATAATACATATTAAGAAACAATATTCAGACTAGTCATATTTAATCTATTCAAAAAACTTAGTTTAATCATTCACCTTTTTCATTCAGGAAGGTTCTAAGTACCAAACTTATTCATCCCGGCAATATCATTTTTTAGTTTATTTTGAAGAACATTTTTTTTGGTACTTTTATGACACCAAAAACATTTGATTATTTTAAATTAAAATTTTTTTGATAGGAAATTTTGTGTTAAATGAATGTATGCTTTGCAATTACATACAAATAAACTATATTAATAAACCCAAAAAATATCATTAATTAATTTACACAATGTTAGAAAAAATGTTGTATTGTACACATAGTTTATTTTTTTAATTTTCTTATGACAGTAAACATTTATTTATTTAGTCACATTCTAATATGAAGGATCACAAATTCATTGCCCTTAAGACTAAAATGTCATGATTTTCCAATGTTTTGGAAAATTAAATATCATTTAACTTACTTCACTGTGCATCCATATTAAATGTTTATATTGATAACTTGGATGAGTGAATGGCTATTGTAATACATTTGTTGTCTAATCTCCATTATTATTTCACTGTTTTGTACCATCCATCTAGGCTTTTGTACCCTAATTTTCTAAATCTATAGTTTAGAATCTGTTTTTTTCATATAAAATTTTTTCCAAAATTCTTTCATACAGTTCAGTCTATTTCAAAGTAATACTGCACTAACATTAAAAGTGTTGTAAAAATCAAAATACGGTTTTATTTATAATGTTACTACTTGTTAGTTTGTCATAATATTTTTGTCCAAAATACACTGCGCTTCAATGTATATGAAAGATTCAATTGGAGATGCTAATTGAAAAGCTGTTTTAAAGTTGACCTGGTCCATTTTTACTCTCTCCTTACACAACAGTGAAGGAAAAAACAGCTACATGAATAAAGTGCACAGTGTTAAATGTAAAACATTAAGTTTTCAACACTTTTTTTGACAATCTATTTTTGAGAAGAAAGTGCAAAACAAGTTCACTGAATATCTCAAGACAATTTCAATGTAAGGTATGGTGCGCTTTATCATGATGTTTTCCTTTTCTTTAACACTTTCCATCACATTCTGTTTCTCTATTTTTTGTCTGTTTGATTACTCACTTTCTAGTATGATTTGATTTTTCAAAACTAAGTACTTCTCTTCTTTTGTTCTGATATTCTATGATTTGGTTTCAAATATACACTATACAAAACAATTGGCCAATCTCCTCCTCAGTTTAATTGAGATTCGTCTTGCTGTCAGTAATCCTTTCACCTTTCCAAATTTTTTTTCTGTATCAGAAAAAACTATTCAGATTTTTACTATTTAGTTAAGACAAATGAAAATTCTAAACAGTTTTTACCTCAGTAAAATGTTATTCACCAATTACACAATTAATGAATATCCTACTTACTGATACATAAGTACAGGGAGATGGGGGCAACTGATTTTGGGAAGAAATTCAACAATGGACAAATACAGAAGTCAGGGATTTATATCAAATTTTAACATTAAAAAATTACTAAAAACTTATAAAGGATTTATAAAAACTAATGTATTATTTTATTTATAGTAATTCACTTCCACTAACTTCAGTGCAGAGTTTTCATATTAACCAATGTGAGTAGTACGGAAATGGTGGTACTGTCGCCATTTGTGACGTCATCCAAGATGGCGGACGGCCACCATCTTGGAAACGTCACTACTGACGTCATTAATTCAAGATGGCGGTGGTCAGCCATCTTGGATTGTGACGTCATTGGCGACAGTAGACTGTCAGTGTTGCCAACTTGACTTATTTTGTGTCGACAGCCCGTCAGTGTTGCCAACTTGATTTATTTTTATTGCAGTAATATTTCAAAGGTTGGTAGCACTGTTGTGTGGCGGTTGGTTTGAATTAAATAAATAATATTTAAATTGAAAAAAAATTCGGTCGGCTAGAGGATTCGAACCCGGTCATGACGGGACGCGACCGACTGACGCCTTAAACCAATCGGCTGCGGTGACTCCCGGATGTGATGAGTGAAAAATGTTCTACGTAAGCTGTGAATTTTAACGTCACTTCAGTCTGCACACACACACACGCGCGCGCGCGCGCGCATACACACACAAATATATATATATATACACGAGTGAATAAAAAAAAAATTAGACGTACCTCGAGGATGATCCTGGTCGTCCAGGCGATGGCGTCGGGAGGCGTTACCGCGAAGGAGAGAGGTTCTCGTCGTAGATCGTGCACCGGGAGGCGGTGGCGACGGTGTCTGATGCGCGTGTGTTTGCGTGCGTGCGCAGATGTGTTTACCGTGCGAGATGCGGCGCTCGACAGAAGAATTGTGGGACCGACGTGGTCTAAAGTTGTCCGATTGACCAATCGCAGCGTTCGAATTCGAATCGGCGCATGCGCACTAGCCGTTAGTGCGTACGTGCGAACTGGACCGTCGTCTCTAACAAGGGCGGATGAGATAAAGAAATTTTTTGATAATTATCGAGTCACTAATACAAAAGTGACTTGAGTTGTAACCGGTTAAATCCGGTTGTGTCTGGATCTGTAAAAGGAAAATGTTTTTTTTATAATTATCGGGTCACTAACACAAATTGTCTTGAGTTGTTGTAATCGATGTTGTTTGTATATAAGTGAAAAAATTTGTGTGATTTCATCATTCGCAATCTGTTATTGAAAGTGAATACATCGATCGGAGAGAGATCATTATATTTTCATCTTTATTAACAAGGTTAGTTTTACTTTAATTAATTTAAAAAAATAAATACTAATGGGACAGTATGGTATTATCAAATAACTTTCAATCAAATCAAATCAAATAAATTATTTAATTAAATTTAAAAAAATAAATACGATAAAAAAATACTTTATAAATTAAAAAAAATACTTTTAAACAATTAAAATAAATACTTTTAAACAATTAAAATAAATAATATATATAATGAAAAAAAATGTCGTCTTCTTCTTCTGTTATTCACTGAAACACACAAAAAAACAATGTTACGATATATGTTATTTTAATTTGTTTCAGATATTACAAAAAAATGGTATCACCGGTAGTTATCCATGCAATAAATAACAACGTCATCCGTCTTCGATGAGACCTGTCTGACTTTGAGGAATTATACCTTCATTCAACCCTTTTGCGGTATCAGACCAACATCCTGAATCGTTTGAAGGAAGAAGGCAGACGCTTTGATGGCAACATAAAATGGTAATTAAAAAACGTTAATTTTTTTGTAAATGTACTGTTTTTATCTTTAAAAAAGTAGTCAATATGTACTAAAATTATTCTGTTTCTACAGGTACGTTGCTGTAAATGTTGAGTTGATGAAACAGACACATCTCGAAGACGGAGTAGAAACAACATTCATCAATTTGAACTTGCATGGAAAAACTAGAACGGTGATAAATTTGGACGATAACACCGACGTTGTTGAAGAATCGTGGATAGAATCTGTGGAGAAGATTATAGAGACACTAACCAAATTCATCAACAACGGCAGCGGGTGGGTAATGAGTAAAATAATTTATATTGATTTAAACATTATCCGTTACCGTCCGTTATACGGCGCCTCTAGTTCATTTATGAAAACACCCAAAAAACTTGTAAAAAGAAAGGCAATAGTTAATGTAAAAAATCCGCATGATGAAAAATGTTTCCTATGGTCCGTACTAGCATACCTCTACAATCAACCTGGTAAACACCAAAGAACGGTTTGGTATGCAAGGTACGAACATGAAATTAACATGAACGGGATATCATATCCAGTAAAGGTAAAAGACATTGATCGCTTCGAGGTGTTGAACCCCACAATAAGCATCAATGTCTACGGCTATGAGGAAGATAACGATCGCGTGTATCTGGTGCGTGTTACCGAAAACCGCGATCGTATTCACTGCATACACCTATTGCTACTTGTAGGGGAGACAAGAGATAAACTCCATTATTGCCTTATAAATACCAAACCTGGTATGAACGGGCTATCTCGCCTCCTTTCAGGTCTTACGAAACATGGCAGTAGCAGCCAATATTGTCCGTATTGTCTGCACCGTTTCAGTTCATCAGACCCACATATCGCTACACAAAACCTAAACCAACATTTGATCGAGTGTAAGAGACACGGTGCACAAAGGATAAGAGTACCCGATCCCGCTAAAGAAAAGGAATGCGTGATGAAGTATAAGGACTACTCGTCCACACTACTCGTTCCGTATACGGTGTATGCAGACTTTGAATCATTTGTACATCCGATGGACACTGCCACCCCTAAACCAAAAACTAGTTTTACCAATAAGGTAGCCCATCATCTTCCGCCCGGTTACGCCTATGTAATCGTCGACGAGGAAGGGGAGATTTGTGAAGGTCCTGTAGTCTACCGAGCGAGAACCGATGGTGAAAATATCGTTGAAAAGATGCTGGATGAATTGCTCGGTCACGCCGATAGATTGCACAAAATTATGATTACCGAAAAACCGATGGTGATGACTCCCGAAGATACTGAAACATTTCAAAGGGCTACCGAGTGTTTTCTTTGTCATTCTGAGTTGACCGATGACCGTGTACGTCATCACTCGCATACCACAGGACGGTTTCTCGGTGCATGTCATAACGAGTGCAATTTAAATTGTAAGCGCACAGAGCATATTCCGGTTTTTCTCATAACCTCCGCGGTTACGATAGCCATCAATAGTTCAAGCTTTGGGAAAATATAAGGACGATGCAAAAATAAACTGTATCGCCAACACGTCCGAGCGATTACAGTCACTGTCCGTCGGTCCGTTGAGGTTGTTGGACTCTTTACAATTTCTTTCGTCGTCGCTCGAAAAACTTGTTGAAAATCTAGTAAAAGATTGTCAGGACAAAAACACCGTATTTAAACGTCTCACAAACTGTTACCCGCTACCCGAGAAAAGAGATTGTTTAATCCGTAAAGGCGTTTACCCGTACGAGTACATGACCCATATAAACAAGTTTTTCGAAACCCAACTTCCACCGCAGATGGCATTTTACAGTACGCTAAGGAGAGAACATAACGGACGATGATTACGTCCACGCTCAAAACGTGTGGGAAACGTTTGACTGCAATACGTTAGGCGATTACCACAATCTTTATCTTCTTAGCGACGTATTATTGTTGGCAGACGTCTTTGAAAATTTCCGAAGTACGTCTATGCAATATTACGGTTTGGACCCCTGTCACTTTTACTCCACCGCCCATTTCACGTGGAATGCCATGTTAAAATTTACCCAACAAAAATTGGAACTGTTGACCGACATAGATATGCATGTGTTTGTCGAAAAAGGTACACGAGACGGTGTAGCCATGATTTCAACCAGACACGCCAAGGCGAACAATCCAAACATTCCAGATCAGTATGACCCATCCGAACCCACATCCTGGGTTCAATATTACGATTGCAACAACCTTTACGGAACAGCCATGGTTGAGCCCTTACCACACGCTAATTTTAGGCGGTTGAGTACTGAAGAGATTGACAATCTCGATATTAACAGCGTTGACAATCGTGATGAAAAGGGCTACATCTTGGAAGTGGATCTTGAGTATCCACAAGAATTTCACGATCGTCACAAGGATTACCCTCTCGCACCTCTCGTATCGGTTGGTTAGTACCAACCGATATGTTGTCCCCCTATTTGAAGGACATAAAGAGATGTCCCGTAAAGAAATTAATGACAACATTGTACGACAAACAAAAATACGTTTTACATTACAGAAACCTAAAGTTGTATACTCGACTAGGACTGAAAGTGAAAAACGTTCACAGAGTTCAGGAATTCTCCCAATCGCCTTGGTTGAAACCGTACATCGACTTCAATACTGAAAAGCGTGCACAAGCACGAAACAGTTTTGAAAAGGACTTTTTTAAGTTGATGAACAACGCGGTGTACGGCAAGTCCTTGGAAAACGTACGAAACAGAATAGACTTCTAACTGGTTACTGACGAACGTAAATTGGATAAGGTGATTGCAAAACCGAGAGTTAACGCTTGGTACATCTATAACAAGGATGTCGTCGGGGTAAGTGTGAAGAAAACTGAGGTATTTCTCAATCGTCCGATCTACATCGGATTTACCGTATTGGACGTTAGCAAAATGATCATGTACGAATTCCACTATGACTACATGGTAGAAAAGTACGGTCATAATATAAATCTTCTAATGACCGATACGGACAGTCTGATGTATCATATCGTGACCGATAACGTTTACAACGATATTCTTCACGATATCGATCGGTTCGATACTTCAGATTACCCTCGCGATCACACATCTTTTAGTAATACTAATAAGAAACGACTTGGTAAATTCAAAGACGAGATGAATGGAAAAGCTATTCGTGAATTTGTCGGACTTCGTTCTAAGATGTATAGCATTCTCGATTTCGACAAGAAAAAGAAGAACGTTGCAAAGGGTATTCCTAGAGTATCAATTGCTAAGGATCTTAGACACGATCTGTACAAAAAAAGTCTTTTTAATGATTCCGTAACGTATACAAGCGCGTACGGAATCATAAGCACTTTGCACAATATATTTTCTATTAACAAGTCTAAGAAATCGCTTTCACCGTATGACGACAAACGTTACATATTAGAAAACAAAATCGACACTATTCCTTACGGTCATTATAGCATAAAAAAAAGAAAAGTACCCGCCAATGACAACACTTCCCGAAAGAGACCGAAAATCGAAAACGATGTCCTCATAGCCCATGGTTATGACTACATACAAAGAAGCCAGAGAACCGAAGACCACATAGACCACGATCATGACTATTTTTAATATTCTTTTATCATGCGGCTATATATTGCCTTTCTTTTATTTTATGTGAAAAAAATTATTTGTAAAAAAAATATGACAAAATATATATCTAATTACATAAATCACTTTTTTCAAAAAAAATTAATGTAAAAAAATATGAAATAAAGTATATATATAATAATATAAATGACTTTTCTTTAAAAAAAATTATAATTACTTACATCAATTACTGTCGTCGTCTCCCTCTCTAATCCGATGGTATCCCAACATATCTCGTCGACAGACGGGACAATTCCTGCTATATCATCCTAATTTTCTTACACAGTCCTCGCAGTATCAATGACCGCAACCCGACAACTCAACAGTAACCGATTCTGTTAAACAGATCGGACATCTTTGGTTGTCGGGTTACCATCATCGACCTCAAAAGACTGGCTTGAATTATTAGCGTCAGCCTGTTGTAGAATTCTACTTAGTTCTACAATGAGGTCGACGGGGTGTCGAATTAACATCCACGTCTGTGATCTCCGGTTGACGACACACCCGAACACGCCGACGTCGACATTGATGTCCACGACGAACACGATGATTGATACTAATGCTACTCTGACCACTATCACCATCGATAATTTCGTGTATTATTTGCAGTTCATTATCTGGTAATGGCGATTGTGGTGGCTGATTGTCATTGTTATTGCTGTTGTTGTCGTCATGGTGATCGGATTGAAATCTGTTGTGGACCCATCGGATTCTGCCTCTTCCTTTGGATGGTTAGATGGTGACGGTGACGATGGTGGCGGTGGAGCATCGTGGTTGAAACGAACAACTAATTTCATTGCCCGTCGTCTCGCCCTCAATATCCCATTCGACAAGTCATTCGACGCGTGTTCGACTTCATTGTGGTCATACATATTTCTCAATATGCGGTCTTTAATCACAAGTAAGTCGTGAAAGGCGCTCATCAACTCATCAATTTCGTGCTGTACCGTATAATATGCCATTGTGAATACTTGCTCAATACGTAATGATGACATTTCAAACGTTGATACTTATATATATATACAAAAAGAAATATTAAGTAAACTGCAATCTTATCAATTTAGTTTATGTACTGTTTTTAATTGCAGTGTCAGCGATAACAAGTATGCGGTTACCAATTAATTTTATTAATATACAATTTTAACTGCAGTGTGGGCGATAACAACTATGCGGTTTTGATAAAACTTCTTATAACAAATAAATATAATTATTATCAAGAGAGAGAGACTTAATGCATTTCATAATAAAGAAATAATTATTGCACATAACAACAAATAAAACTATAAAAATAAACTAAATTTAAAGAAATAATTATTAAATAAATTAAATTTTATATAACTTATCAGCGGAAGTTGCATTCAGATAAAAAATAATTGGAAAATAAAAAAATTGCATACGATAATTTAATCGCGGTTATAAAGTCATCTCTTTGTATAAATTTTATTTTCGGAACTTGCATTCAGATAAAAATTAACTGGAAAATAAAACAAGTTAATTTTTTAAGAGATAAAAAATATTATTCGAAACTTTATTCATTCTTGCGTTAACACTCAATCATAATGGAACGTTCTTTTTATGATAGAGTCCATACATTTTACAGGGTTACTAGAAACGGCAACAAAAAGATTTATACGCCGTTATGGCTACATATGGAAAATCCGTTACTTTCCCCCCTGATCCTAGCTATGCATGGATTCAGGTACGAAGGTATCGACGATATGGTCAGATGTGACTATTGTCGTATACGTTTGTTTAAATGGGAAGAGACACACAATCCGTATGTGGAACATACACAGCGTATGCCATCTTGTCCGTTTTTTTGGTAACCGTTTAAAATGTAAAACAACCCTTTATGTAAAACGGTTCTTTTCAGGACCACCCTAAACCCTCCGAATGGATCACACATTAAATCTTTAACCGATCTGCACATGTGCAGAACGATTAATGATTTATCATTGTTATCGATACGGCCGGTGTCAAGGCCGGGATATAAGAGTGGTGAGGCGGGTAAAAAAAAAATAAAGAAATAAAGATACTTTTTTTCTTCCTATTCATATCAACACACACACACGAAATACGGTCAGTACAACAATGAACGTCAAGGCGTCAATAGCTAAAGAGCTCCATCGACAGGCGCGTCGAAACTACCCCACAAGACGCGTTGAACTTAAAGGTATTTCAGACCTATATCAAGCTGACCTTGTTGAGATGATACCGTATGCTAAATCGAACAAAGGTTATCGTTACATACTGACGATGATAAATTGTTTTTCTAAACTAGCATTTGCCGTACCGATTAAAACCAAAACCGGTACGGAGATCGCTAAAGCCCTCAAACCCATATTGGATAAACACAAGATGCGACATTTTTAAACCGATTTGGGTAAAGAGTTCTACAATCCGTCGGTTAAACGACTATTACAGCTGTACAATATAAATCACTATTCCACACATTCGGATAAAAAAGCGTCGATAGTCGAACGATTTAATCGAACACTGAAAACGATGATGTGGAGTAAATTTACCGAACAAGGAACCTACAGGTGGTCAGAATTACTACCGAAATTGATCGCAAAATACAACAACACCAGTCACCGCACTATCGGAATGAAACCGAAAGATGTAAATAAGCGAAACCAAGCCGCTGTTTTACAGCGGTTAAATACGGTACTCTATCGAAAACCTACTTTACCGAAATACAATGACGGCGATCGAGTGCGTATAAGCAAATTTAAAAAGACATTCGCCAAAGGATATCTACCGAATTGGACGAATGAAATATTTATCGTACATAAGGTTCATGATAATACGGGTCCGTGTACTTACACGTTGATCGATGTTCACGGTGAGGTGGTGAGCGGTAAATTTTACGCTGAAGAGCTCATTAAAACTAACGTTACAAATAATGTGTATTTAGTCGAGAAAGTCTTACGAAGAAAAGGCGATAGGCTATTTGTAAAGTGGCAAGGGTTCGATGGAAAACACAACAGTTGGATACATAAGGCGGATTTGGTGTAGTGAATCGATCAGTTATAAACATGAAGTTGGAACGTCAACAGGTCGGTAATATTACGCTAAAAAACTTTGACGAATATATAGGAGCCGGGTGTGGAGAGAGAAAAAGGACTCGTCATGGACCTCTTCTACCGAATTCAATCAGATTTATTATCTGCGGACCGTCTAATTGCGGAAAAACAAATGTCCTATTCAACTTGCTGCCGACGGTTTACGATTCAGAAATATTTACGTGTTTTCTAAATCACTGTACCAACCGAAATATAAGTTTCTAGAACAAGTCAACATGTTTCTAGAACATGTTCAACACCACAATTCGACACGGATGGAACTTTATTTCAAGATTTAGACCCTCTCCGCTCGTGTACAAAAAGCCTTTATTAGAACTTCGAAACCGTCATGCATCTATGGACTACACAAACGTTTACATGCACATGTTGGAATACGGTAGTCGTCTAGAAGGAGCGAGATGCTGTATAGTGATCACCGATCGAACTATTCCGATCAGGTCGCCAAAAACTTTGTACCGGTTAGCGTTATCATACAGTAGAAAATGTTTTGTGGACACGGCTTACGGTGTACAATTTACCGACGACGTAGCGGAAACATTACCGATAAGACGAGGATTACCGTTCGACATCGTGAACAACAGGCCGCAGGCGCTCTTTTCTGGCGAGTTTCTAAACGAAGCGCTACCAACGTTACGATTATACGCCGATTCGTTCGGATTGAGGTACAACGAACGACGCGAACTGTTTGAAATCCAAAACGAAGATCTGCTGCGAAAATGGTGCGGATAATCAGGAGCGAAACCGGACGAATTTTGGTTGTTGAATAGCTATCTGTTGCATTTACATTCGGAAGTTGACCGTCATCCGATCAGACGACTTTCCACACGGTACTCGACAAAGGTACCACAACGCGATCACTCAACGGTTGTGGATATTCCGCTGTGGGTTGGAAATGTAAAAAGGGCTGTTGTCTTTAAAGACACAAGCACGAAACTCATGATACCGTCTATCGATCAGGGTGTGACACAATATTACCGCGAATTGTGCAATACGAATCGTCGTCCGGTGAGAATGAATGTTTCGTTAATTGATGTTATACGTTTCCTACGCAGAACCAAAAAACATGCAGTGTTCTTTAGATCGGTGGAACTAGGATGGTGATGTGATCGACTGTTTTCCGATCATTCGTAACCACGATGTCGAACAAGAACGAGGTCGATATGCCATTCTCGTCGTCGTCGTCGTCGTTGTCGTCTGCGAAGTTGGTAATGGAAATCGATAGAATACGAGATTCGATTAAACGAAAACATCGCGCTATTACGCAAGGAATAACGGAATCGGAACAAGTTATTGAAAAGCTATTTAAGCCTATTGTCGAACCGCTCCGAGAACTTAATCAATCGTTTAAACAAAAGTACGATGTTAAAAAAGAACAAAAAGAGAATGCAAATGGAGTGGGTGAAAAGGATGAGGTGGTGGAAGAGACGCCGACAGTTATGAGAAGACTCTTTAAAACACCAACGTCGGAAAAACAGTTCGTCAAACCTGTAGACCCGTCGACACCGAAAACGATGGGTTTTCGTGCAAAACATTTCTTGGACCTTACAGTAACGGACAAAGGTAAAAAAATAGACAACGTCTACGGAGTTAAAAACATTGACGATCAATGGATGATCGGAACAAAACCACTCCAGTTCAAAGGAAATAAAATAGTTATCGACAACAAGACGTACAGCGGTTCCAAAGGTTTATATCAATTGATTTTTTTTGAATGAGCGTGTAGATTATACAACCAAAGATTTAAATAACTATAAGAAAATATTAGAAACTACTGAGGCGCATAAAAGTCAAAATACCGGTCGCATAATTTCCAGTCGATCGTTAAAGTACAAGAATATTATCAAAAGTCTGTTTCCTTGTACGCACCTTTCGTCGGAAAGCGGTCATGACGACGAAAGTCCAATAACCGGATCGGGTCTGTTGATGAGAGCGAAGAAAACGGTTAGATTGGATCACGTTTACTGGGACGATCCGAATGAACTGTGCGATAGACTGCGACTTTTATTGGCTTCGAAACGTGCGGGTCATACCGGTCATAATAACGAAATAGTTTCGATCATAGAAGAACTACAAGAAGGCGGATACATAAAGGAGGGTAATACAGGGAACTTTTTATTTTAAACAGTCTGAAGATGAGTATCGACAAGTTCGGACGTTCTCGCGTTGGGAGTGCAACCACCCAACCACCACCAACTTGGATTATCGAAACGTTTGACAAAACCGCCGATGGAGATTTCGATATCAAAAAAGACGTTTGTGCAACGTCGGACCGCCTGTTGAAGATGATGATGGTGCAACAATCGGTCACGTAAAAAAAATGTTCGTAAAGCAAAGCGAATTGAATAATAAATACTTACCGACGGTTTCACCGATGGAAACAACGCACTCTCCTTTTCAAAGAGACGATTGTGCGATATCGCCGATCCAATTGTAAAAACAGACGCCGTAACTGTCGACTATTTACGGAAAAACCTTTTCGGTAAAAATAAGATAATTAACGCGAGAGGGTGCGTTACCGCAAATGCTGGTGCACCAAATAATAGCACGGATCTCAGTACAAAGTCATACGTAGACAAAGTGACAAATGGGATTTTAACGAGTAAAGATGGTGTTGTGGATATCCAAAAAAGTGTCATCACAAACGCCAAGGCACCTGTTCAGTTGACTGACCTCGCGACTAAAGGATATGTCGATATAATGAGGAGTCAATTGAAGAAAACGTTGGTGGAAGAGTACGTAATGCATAGCGATCTAAATCGTGTATTCTTAGCGAAGTTTTAAAGATGATGACAACGCAATTCATTATCAAAATAAGCGATTATGTAGAGTCGGTGATCCTGTCGAAAAGACGGACGTCGCAACAAAGTCCTACGTGAACGATATGGAATTACATATACAAAAATTGCTTACTGCGACTAAGGGATATATCGATGACACACTATTTAGGTTCTACAAATTTCTATTAAACATTAACGACAACGCTAACAGAAACTTAAATCAACAAGCGCTTATGAGTGTACTAACCGCTGACAATCATCACCTAAGCGATTCTGCAAACAGATCTAAGTAGTAAAGATACAATGGAAAACGAGGATGTGACAAAAAATATGGTGCGTCCACCGATCACTGATAAGACATTGAAGAATGAGGATGTTAATAAAAATATGATACGTCCCCCGGTCTCGGATGATGTGAATAAAAATATGGTACGATTGCCGAACACAGATCCAATGCAAGATGGTGGAATGTAGTTAACAAGCTCATTGTCAGTCCGACATGGCAAGAGTGAGGAGGTCAAAACGTTCTTCTCCTGTTCGAAAGGGTAAGGTGAGAAGATCTAAACGAATAGCCAGTCTTAAACGAGGCGGTTAAGCCCTACCCTTTGACCGGATCGGGGATGGGCGGTAAAAAAACCGTCGTCGTCGTCGTCGTCTCCAATAAAGGGAATACCAGTGCCACCGCTATCGAACATAGAATTAATGTGGTACGCTAGAAGACTAAATATAGCAGATTTTCGAGGGGTCTTCATGTTGGTCGCATTACACACACAACCGAAGACTAACGAAACTGCGATTGTTAATCTTGACCGCAGTACCGGTCATGGAACACACTGGGTATGTTAGAGAAAACGTGGACGGATGGTGGACTATTTCGATAGTTTCGGTAATCTGCGTCCACCTAACGAATTGATGCGTTATTTTCCACTCGATTCGATTATAAATTTCAATTTTAACGCCAGACAGAGTATAAACACGGTTATCTGCGGTCATTTATGTCTTGAATTTCTCAGTCGTGATTCGTCAGCCTACAGGTAAACATGTTCTGCATAAGTGGAAATACGTCATTCTTACACGCTACATTCTTTCCGTCATTGGATTTGTCTGATGGCGAATGGGAATTGGCGTTGATAAACTTAACCACATACAACTCGATTCCAAATGTCGAAGAGGGAATCAACAACACACTTACTGTTGTAGCAAAGAAACCTCAAAAACCGATTAAGCTGACACTAGCGACCCGATCGTACGAAGTGGATGATATCGCCAAACGCTTGAGCGATGAACTTAAAGACAAAAGCAAAATAGATTTACTTAGCGTCCGAATAACAACACGTTAAAATGCGAACTTAAATGCAGTGCCGCGATCGATTTGACATCAACGGATAGTTTTGCACCGTTGTTGGGATTCGAGAAAACTAATCTGACGGCGAATATATGGCACGAGTCATCGAAGCCAGTCACCATTAACAACGTGAACACCGTACGGGTCGAATGCAACCTTATACGAGGCTCCTATACGAACGGATCAGAGGGACACGTGTTGCACGAATTCACGCTAAGCGCCTGGTTTCAAAATAATCGAATCGCCGAAGAATATAATCTATCTACCGGTGAATACGAAGAGCTTAGACGAGATCACCATAAAGTTTACCGATCAAGACAGAAAACCGATAAACTTTCTCGGTGAAACCGTTACTGTGAGATTGCACTTACAAAGGAAAACGAAGTAAAAGGAAAGCCAATAAATGGGGTTAATATACAATAGCGCTGGTACTAGTAGCGAAACGTCGCGCAAACCGATCAGTCTACGTGCAAACACCAAAGCGTTAACATCGCGTAACGTGTTGTTTCTTCGAAAACTTGGTTTTACAGTTTTGGTGAATCGTAATGGCAGCGATAGGAGCGAATATGTTGGACGTCGGTGAAAGTGTTTCGTTCGACAACACGATCACACAGTACGAATATCATACCCATCTACCGTACGCTTCGTCGACTTACAACAACGATGAAATCCGGATTCCGATACACCAACAAGATGTGTATACGTTACCGCATAAAAGCTATTTGATGGTCGAAGGTGCGTTAACTACTAAAGCAGGCGATAAAAAGGCAACGGAATTGTGTTTAACAAACAACGCGATACCGTTTCTCTTCGAGGAGATACGATACGAGATAAACGGTGCGGAAATGTGTCGCGTACAAAGGTTAGGAATAACGACAACGATAAAGAATATTCTTTCGTTGCGTAAAAGCGAAGAAAATATTTTGGAAAATTTCGGGTGGAAGTTCAAAGCTTCGGATAAGTTCGATTTGGATGAAACCACTGGAAGATTTTGTTTCTACGTACCGCTGCGTATGCTGATGGGTATCGCCGAAGACTACAAACACATTATATTGAACGTCAAACAAGAATTGGTTTTGCTTAGATCTTCCAGCGACGTGAACGCATTAGTGTCTTCCAAAGAGGCGCCTGATTCCAAGTTGAAAGTGACTAAGATAGCGTGGAAAATTCCGTATGTTCATGTTGCAGATACGATGCGATTGCAATTGTTGAAGGTAGTAGAACGAGATAGACCGTTAGCGATTGCTTTTCGTACATGGCTGATCCACGAATATCCGGCTCTACCACAAACAAACATACATTCATGGACGGTAAAAACATGTGCGCAAACGGAGAAACCGAGATACGTGATATTCGGTTTACAGACAGACAGAAAGGATAAAGCTACAAAATCATTGACGCTCTTCGATATGTGCGAATTGGTAAACGTTCGTCTGTATTTGAATTCGCAGTACTATCCGTACGACAATCTACAGGGAGATGTGAATATGATGTATGAAATGTTCGCCAGCTTTCGGTCCGGTTATTATAACAAACCAGAGGACGAATGTCCCGCTTACAGTTTGGCGGATTTCAAGACCAGTGTGCCGTTAATAGTTATCGACTGTTCCCGTCAGAACGAATCGTTTAAAACAGGAACAGTAGATGTACGTATCGATTTCGATACCAAAAACAATATACCGGCCAACACGACTGCCTACTGTCTCATTATACATGATAGCATCGTCACATACACTCCGCTCACTGGAATAGTGAAAAAACTTATGTAATGCGGGAGGTATTTGAGATCGATCAATTAGGTGGTGGAGGGGGAGAGGAACGTAAAAAGCAAATATTGTCAACGTGGCGACAGTTTACGAAATGGCTGATAACATTTAGTGTATTTAAAACGGGTATTGCAGTTGGAATAATCGTAACACTGTTACTGGGCGACTTTTCGCATGAATCTTGTACAACGATGAAACCGATACGGTGTAGAGTGACTTTTTCTGCACAATCGCCGGTTAACATACCGTTAGTATGGTGTAATTCATCGTCTGTGGAGGTTTTGTATATTTTTTACAACGCTACAGTATCACCATCATCTTCAAAAAACGTGTCTGCTGGTGTAGTTAGCAACAACACTACATCGTCACCTTCAGAAAAAGCAACAGTGTTACCAAAGGTAAACGCTACCAATATCTCATTACCTAACATACCGTTACATGCACATGATGATGCTGACTATGATGGTCCTCTAAACGAGGAAGAAGAGGTGGAGGAGTAACCCCCACCACTTCTACTTTGAAAGTATAAAAAGGCTTAATCCGACTGCGTACACAAATCAGTAGTTGTTGAGCATCCGTCATGGAAGGAAGTGGTGTTTATTCGCCAGACGACGTTCAATCGTTTCTATTCATGAACGATTCTTTGCATAACATCGATCACCATCCTGAAGTTACGAAACCGACTGAGAAGGAGGTTAAATCGAAACCAACGAAGATCCGCAAAAGGAGAAATCCGCGTAAAAAATCTTATGATAAACCTTCTTCAGTTGAACACACGATCACAAAGACAAAGACCAATAAGAAGCAGAAGAAGAAGGACAAAAAGAAGGCGGGTAAGGGGGAGAAGAACGAAGGGATATCCCCCACCAACATTGTGATTTCATAGACATCGTCGGTGGTTACATATCGCCATCCTCATACACGGATGAGCGATCGTCATGGAAGGAGTTATCGAGTATCACGGCTTTCTTTGCAAACGAGGTGAGTTTATAGTTAAAGAAGTTGCTGTTGTTGGTGATGGAAACTATATGATTCTTCACTTTCGATCACCGTACCCAAAGTCTGAGTTGACATCTAAATACAAACGGATGGCCGGATGGTTGGAGAGGAATTTTCACAAAATCGATTGGAATTACGGCGAAGTCGTATACAACGACGATATCATGAAGGCGTTATGTTCGCAGTTTGCCACAATACACACCAAAGGGCTGGAGAAAGTGGAATTTTTGCGACGGTTTCATAACAATGTTCGTCAGATACCGGACGGCGCACCGAAACCGAATTCAAATTATATCGTAAATTGTCCGTACGACACGCACAAGGAGAGTGGAAAATGTGCGTTACAAACCGGTTGTTTCTACATGGAGTGGTTGAAGATGTGTAAAAAGCCGTTGGATCTGGCGAGAGAAGCCGATCGATTGCGATCGTTTGCGAACGCAAACGCGGAAAACAAAGAGGAATTGGCAAAAAACGGTTATTACTATTCCTTCAACTTGAATTGAGTGTAAAATGTTGGTGTAACGAAAGGATGGATGTGCATCACCACTCAACTCGTTGTCAAAACTGCATCAAGGAAAACGTACCGCTTTCGTTTGAACATGTTGTTCCACGTCGTGTACCACTGTAGAGCTCAGTCTGCTGCAAGATGTTGATGAATCAACATCTTTGGTTAGAGATCTCAATTATAGTTATTGCCTTCCATCTTGGTTTTATGCCAGGAATATTATTTATGCTTGCACTGAATCACTTGCAAACATTTACAAAAAAAATAAATAAATAAAAATAAAAAAAAAGATTCGAGTGTTTTACAGTACATTGGGAAGAGATTTCACTCATGTAAAAAAAAATCTCAACGCGCCACGGTTGCTACCTCGTGGGTGGTGTGGAAACGTAACCGTTTTTTTAAATTTAAAATAACAAGCGGGAAATAACAGGAAGTACAGTCCATAACAGTCGCACTGATAAGGTATATATATTTGTCGCTCTGCTCACTACAACATTCATTTCACAACACAGCTGCACATCAGACGAACATGCGTGAGAGAACATCGACATCATTCGAACTTGCTTAAGCAAGAGTGGTTACCAGTATTAGAAACTTGGTGCGCAGTATCTCTAGTGTGAAGGGTGCAGATGTACCCTTTTTAGAATCACTTAGTGAGGCATTAAGAAATGTGAAATGTGCAGTAGAACGAGGTGTTATACGGGATGAAGATTTGACCAGTACACTGCGATATAAAATATGTCTGATTGCACGTGTAGGAGCAACGATACTACCGTGCGGTCACACATTCTGCATAGATTGTGTACAGTATTTAATACAACACAACCTTCCATGTGGAATGTGTAGACAAGCGGTGACTGGCTATATAAAAATCTATTTCAACTAGTCACCTCTCCGTCTTTCCCAAACTGTCCTTTTCAGGACAACAACACATTACACAAACACAAAATTACACGCGTAGACAAAACAAAAAACACTTTAAACCCTCATACAATAAATTGTAACTAATTATATTTTTTTAATTAAAAAAAAACGATATTTATTTACATTTATTGAATGTAGTGGTTCCAAGGCCCGTGACACGATATGATATTGGATTTATCCACTATCAATTGTGTTACAAATGGTGAGGAGAGTGTTTTATAGTAAACCTATTGCATTTTTTTTCTCCTTAAAAGTCCTTCTGATGTGTAATTCCATCCGCAGTTTAACGATGGACGTTGACATAGCCGCATCGGTGTGGACGATTAGATTTTTGCCGAATCGCCGCGTAAGAACGTTGCGTCATCTTATGAAACTTACAATTGCTGCGTTTCCTCACGCAACAAGTATTACCGCAGACATACACCGTTTCAATACGGTTAGAGTGGTTTTCAATTACGACGCCACTTACGCTGAACTTCACGACGGTTTACAAGAATATTTAGACAGTTTAAAAATAGATACTGTAGACGGCTTGTGTAGACATTATATTCACTATAGTGACGACCCGATATAGTAGCGATGAAAACGTTTAGCGATTCGGTAAGCGAATTGAGGTTTATTGCATCGTATATTTGCAGATATTGTTTTATGATGCTTACCACCCACTCTGTTCACTACGATGTTAATGATGAAATACATGCTTTCGATTGTAAGAAATTCGACTATTGCGGTCGTGGTCTACCAGAATACTTATGTTCGTGCGAATTGATTATTGAAAACGTGAAAAGAATGCACGCTATGGTACGTGCAAATAAATACGAAGTGTTATGGGAAAGTCCGTTCGCCTGTACAGTTATCGATAGTAACGAACTCTATCGGTTGTTTTGCAAAATTGTCGTGGAAATAGGGAGTAAGAAGGTAAATCACAATTGCAATTGCCATTCGAGTGTGAGGACTGCGAATGTTAAGATCGACACCGTAGCATTTATTAACGTTTTCAACGATGAATACTGTTTTCTAAAGAAGATACCGTTCAAGAGGTTGACCGATCTTGATATCGGTGTGAGCTACGTACTGTTGGAAATGAGAAAAATATTTACTCAATACGGCGAACTCCGTATTTGCGTAATATTGTTCGACAGCGAATCGGATGAACCGGACAGCTTTCAAACCTTATTACCAAAGACGTATACAAACAGATTTACCGACGATGAGTTGAACGTTGTAAAAAATCATTCGATGAAATTAACTTATTATGGAAAGAAAAAACTCGCCAACGGTGACGTTGACGAGTTCAACGAGGATATAAAAATAAGTTTGTAAAATTTTGCATGAGTGTTTGTAGGCCTATTGGGGAGAGATATCACTCGCGTAAAAAAAATCTCAACGCGCTGCAGTTGCTACCTCTTGGGTGGTTTGGAAACGCAACTCGAACAAATGTATTTTTTGTGGTGGTGGTAAAGGTTTTTAAGAGACTTATAAAATTTCTCTCATCCTCTCACAACGCGAATGTACCTTTACCCGAGAGGCTTTAAATCAATTTAATTCTTAAATGTACATAATTATAATTTTGTGTAACAGACTTTTTTGCTTTATTCTTTTATTTCTTTATAGGTCTTCGGTATTGATTATTATTATTGTTAAAGTTTGTAAATACTGAAAAATCTCACCAATAGTTGGATCGACATTTTCTTTATTATCGCACTCTATGTCGTACAATATAAATTGCTTGTCGGTAGCAAGATCCATTGTGAATAGCGTTCAGTGGACCGTCTCTCAGTGAACGTGATAAAAATAATTTTTAATTGATACGACTGAACGCAAGTTATAGATAAGCAATTTCAAACTTGTTCGTATGCGGTTAATTGGAAAAAAAAATAATTGGCTCAACTGGATGTGGATAGTAGATAAGAAATTAAAATAAATACTATTCGTGGAATCATTTATCGTGTCGATAAGAACAAAAAATAATTGGCTTGTGGTTTGAAAAGAAAAAATTATTTATCGCGTTGATAAGGAAAAAAAATAATTGGCTCGACCGGATGTGGTTAGTAGATAAGGAATTAAAATAAATACAATTCGTGGAATTATTTATCGCTTTGATAAAAAATTAAAATTAATATTATTCGTCGATTCTTGGAATACCGAATGCGGATGTTGATAAGCAGATTTGTGGGTATAAATAGCCATTCGTAACCGTCCTAGTCTCATTCTAGAGCTAACTTTTGAAGAAATAACAACACCATAATGACTGACGGTAGAAACGATTTTATTCACAAATTGAATAAGCGTCTGGTTGCAACCAACCTAGAGACGAAGAGCGTTGGTGATCTAACAATTGGGAAACCGTACGAGGTTGTATGGTTGAGAAAAATTGCAACGCGGTATGGAAAAGTATCGTGTGTCGTTTACGCGATGGTGAGGAAACGACGTTCAATGTGTACTTGCCGAGAAGGTTTGCGGAAACACTGAAAGAGGACGAATTTGACACGATAATGGAAATGAAACTTAAACTCGTCTTCAAAGGACGCATCGGAAAAGCCTTCGATGTGGTATTCGAATAATACCAGGTAGCTATTCAAACTGTCATTTTCAGGACAACAACACATTAAACAAACAACACAAAATTACACATACATACACAAAACAAAAAACACTTTAAACCCCCATCAATAAATTTGTAACTAATTATTGTTTTTTTAAACAAAAAAAAACGATGTTTTTTTACATTTATTGAATGTAGTGGTTCGCGACATGATGTGGTAATAGATTTATCTACTATCAGATTATGTTGCAAATGGTGAGGAGTGTTTAAACAAAAACGATCTTAGTTCTTTGTTTTTAAAATTTCTCGCGAGGGGCGTCTTAGTCGTCTGCTAACGACAATAAATTTATTCGTGCTTCTGCATTTGGTGTGAACGGTTGAACATCGGGAAAATGAATATTTTATTGTGTGTACAGATTTTGTGTTACATTATAACTACTGTAGAGTGTCACCATTCGTTATTCTACGAAACGTATATGCAAACGATAGCTTTTCGGTGTAAAATACCGCAACAAAGATCCGTACCGGTAATGAGTCTTTCGAAAGATTTAAATTCTCAAAGATTTATTTTCAGACCGGTTTATGTCGTTCTACATCGTTGTGATATAGGTTCGAGTTGTTGTCAGAGTCCTGAATTCGTATGCCAACCAGATGTTAATGGTATCGAAAAGGCGATAGTCGAAATTAACATGACGGAACAGTTTATTAATAACACTTTGAAAATGTATCATAGAAAAATTGTAGCTTCAAATCATACAAAATGCACTTGTCAGGATATCACCATACCTATCAGATGAATGTTTTTGAATTGTGGAGGGGAGGTTGTGACATTCTGATTCGTTGATAGCAGGGTGTGGTAGTTGTGGTGGTTGGGAGGAGCTTATAAATACAGTGTAACTGAGTGAAGCAGTTTATTCGTTGGGAAACGTTCGAGGTGTAAACATGATTCAGTTTAGTGAAGAAGATGTACGCGTGCGCGTCGGTGACCAACAACTGACGATTATGTGTTTTAAATTAAAACACAGTTACGTATATATTGTCGATTTATCTGAACATGATTTTGATAAAAACGGTGATAACTTGACCGTAAGAGTGGTTTTCAATGATGATGATTTTGGATATGGGCGAAAATATTATTGCGAATTTGAATGCGGTAAACAAGCTATCGCACTTATTCACAGCAAAGAAGTACTGTTTTTTGGATTCTACGGTGACGACGGTAACTTAAAGGCGTTCAAATTAAATCGTTCGTCGAATATGAAGTTGAATGCGTCCGTGTTAAAAAATCTCAATACGTCGCATCCAAAAAATAACGTACTCGCTGTAAACGTGTTTGCTGCAAACGAAAGAAGAAGAGTAACAGCTAATGTAGCGACGGACGGAGGACTTTTCTTCAGAGGTCGTGATGAGGTAGATTGTTCTGCCGATGGTTGTGACGATGATACCCAACCTCTGTTGGTGGCGTACGACTTAAATGAAAAAATTCGATTACGTTAAAACCAATCGATATATGAAAGGACGTCACATCGCTTCTCTTTATTTTATTTTATACAAGAATACGAAACGCAAAGAAGAGGATAAAGAAAACCGTCAACGAATTTTTTAATTTCTACGATGTTTAAATAAGTCCTTTTAAGGACTACAACACATTACACAATCAACACAAAATTACACACATACACAAAACAAAAAACACTTTAAACCCCCATACAATAAATCGTAACTAACTATTGTTTTTTAAAAAAAAACGATATTTATTTACGTTTACTGTATGCAATGGTTCCAAGGCCCGTGACATGATATGATATTGGATTTATCCACTATCAATTGTGTTACAAATGGTGAGGAGAGTGTTTAACAAATTTTTTAAGTATTTTCAAAATAGAAGAAAGTGGTGCGAGAGACATATGCTTGCAATATTACGTTTATGTATGCGAAATATTATTTCTTTACTTCTTTACAAGAGCGTGATGTTATAAACGACAAACGCAGATGATGAGTAGTGATAAACTTACTCAAGAAGGCAGGTTTCGCATACATAAATTAGAGAGTTATCTTGGGATTTTTTTGTTTCACATAGATGTGCTTTCTTGTATAAGTTTATCCAAGATGGCAGACGGCCGCCGTCTTGGATGATGTCACAAATGGCGACAGTACCACCATTTCCGTACTACTAATGTGTTTATATGTTACTGGTTTTGACCTTATTGATAATTTGTAATAACAATATAAAGTAACATTTTCTGCCTAAACAGGAAAATAGAAATTATTAAAAAACTCTCCTAAACTCTTTACAAGAATTACAAACCAATGTAAGAAATTCTGTGGAAACAAATTTCAATTCTGAAACATTTATTGAAAGACTTTTGCTTGAATTATTTACAGTAAAAGGTTGTTGTTGTTTGCATCGATTCATTAGTTCTGTTTTATATTATTTTTTTCAATTTTTGTAAATCTTTATCAATTCCTTTATAAACGTCTGGTGATGATTATATAACAGTTAAGACATATCTTGTTCTATCTTTTTACTTTTTGTAAATATTTTTTAAGTGTTCTCCAAGTTATTTTAATGAATGTGAGTTTTAATATGAGTTCTCAAACTATTGCTAAAATGAAATGACTTTTTGCAATAACTACAAACAAAACTTTTTTCATTGGTATGAATGTTAAGATGTGTCTTTAAATTATCTTTACGACTAAAAGACTTTTGACAAAAATCACATACAAATTTCTTATCATTTGAATGAGTATTAAGGTGTTCAATTAAATTGCTTCTTCGATGAAATGAACTGTGACAAAAATCGCAAGTGAATATTTTCTCTTTTGTGTGAATATTCAGATGTCTCATCAAGGTACCTCTATCACTTAATGACATTTGACAAACATTACAAATAAAAGTTTTCTCTCTAGTGTGAATGTTAATATGTTTCCTTAAAATACCTTTTTTGTTAAACACCTTTCCACAAAAACTACAAGGGAAACTCATTTTATTGGTATGAATACTAATATGTGCCGTTAAATTCCATTTAGTCTTACATATTTTTTCACAATATTCACATTTAAATTCTTTAATGTCTCTAGTATTTTGCAGCACAAATTCACTTTCGTTATCACTATTTTTTTTTTCATAACAATTTTCTTCATTATTTCTACAAATGAGTGATACTCGTATGGCTGATGAATTAATTTTATTTTCAATGACTGAATCACCAGTTGTTCCTGCACAGAGTTCCTGTAACAAATGCAGAAAAAACTGTTATATTTCATTGAAGTGAAGAAAAATATTGTACAAAGTGTATAATCTTGTCTTGAATGAATGAATATTATAATTTGAATTGAGAAAAAATGAAGATATGGTTGTTATTGCAGCAATAAAGGCAGAAAAAACTGAAAATATCATATGCAAGTTTTCTAGTTGTTTTAAAAAGAAGAGATATGTTGACTAAACTCTACCAAAAGTATAAATTAAGATGAATTTCTATGTTGAGCTATGTTGACTAAAACTGAAAACCATTTTTCCAGATGTTAATTTTCTGATTCATTTTCAGAGACGTATTGAAGCAGATATCCAAAGGTAATTAGGCACAAATTCTTCCATTTCTTTTTCATTGGAAAATTATTATCCCTACACAAAAAGTTCCATTAGGAGTCCACACAAATGGTAATCATTTGGTGATAAATCAGGGCTGTAAGGAAGATGTTTAACAATGGATTGGTGATATTAAAGTGATTTTTCTTGAGTTATGTCAGCAGTATGGGATGTAGTGTGTTCATGAAGATGTTACAGCTGTTGATCGGTACATCAAATCTTTTGAAACTATAACTTGCTTTGATCTTTCCCAACAGTTTTCAGTTATATGCTACATTAAATATTCTTTAATAATGTTCAAAATTGACATGCACAATTCATCTATAATGCCAAAAAACCTGGCATTATATACGAATGGCTTTATTTTTTGATTGCCATTGCATACTTTACCATTTCATTTCAATGGTGTAGTGAAGTACTTCACATCTCACTACAGGTTAGAATGAGCTTTGTAAATGAATATCCTCAACTACTTCATAATAAGCCAAAAATCCCTGATAAATTTCAACTTGCTTGGCCCTTTTTGGAATCTACTTAAAATGTGGAGAACCTATCAAGCAGAAATTTTTAGAAACTGTAAGTGCACAGTGCTATGGCTTATACAGTGTCTAACTTCATGAATTTTTTGGGTGTTATGCAGGTTTTTTGTCATGAACACCACAGAATGATTTATCATATAAACAAATTTGTTTGATAAAGTTTTAGTACAAATTAAGGGCATTTGGTTGAACACTTTTGTTTATTAAAAAATTAATAACTACACATTGCACAATGGCATTAGGTACTTTGCATACTTATCCTGTAAGGGACTTGTAGAGTGGTGGCATAGGTGTGCATAACTGTATACAAGAATAGACAAACCTTATGCATGCCCACACAATCATAACACCATATGTGCAGTTTATGCAAAGAAATTCTTTTTTATATATTATTGACTTTTGTAACGCCATGTCATGCTTAAAAAAGCCTAGTTGGTTATCAGTTTTTTACTACCTGCACTTCCTACATGGCAAGGACATAGTTGAAATTGACACTTGTATTTAAGTAGCTAGGTATAGAGAAATATAAAGTTGGATGTGGAATTATTGAATGTGTAATAAATATGTCAGGTAGTGCAATTAAAGCAGCAGTTATTAAATTTCATCAAACTAGAAAAAAATAAATCAAAGAAATTAATAATAAATAAATCACCAAACTAGTCACACGTGGTTGTCACACAAAGAGGGGGAAAGAAATCTTAAATGATGTAGAATGTTTACTTGGATGACAACATCAAATAATAGGAAAGAATGAGCGCAAATGAAAAGAATTTCATTTTTAAAATACAAAAGTTTTTGAAAGAAGGAAAGTTTTCATCATTAAGGATGAAAGTTATAATTTTACACTCTGTTAAAAGCTACTGGAAGATGAAAGACATTTTTTTTTCAAAAGAGGTTGATGATATAATAATAATTGGGGTGTTCTCTTCTCACACCATTATAATGAATCCCAACCTTCTTCAAATTAATGTATCTAACAGGAAAGCAAGGAAGTATTAACTAACAGATGAAAAGTGTAGCAGAACAGAATATGAAGAATATGGTGCACCAACCTATCAGGTAATTGTAATATATGAGGGATGTACCCAAAAGTAATCAAATTCTTTTTTTTTTTAATTTTTGTATTTTATTTTTTTTTTACAAAAAATCTTCAATTCCCTTAAAAAAAAAATACTCTCCATCTCAGATAATACCTTTGTCCAGTTTTTATCTATTGTTCAAAACAGTTTTTAAATTTGTCTGTTGTGATGCCCTAGCAATACTAATTTATAAACTTAACATACAAAGAAATGCATGTAGTCAATCTGCAATATAACTAAGGCATATAGTCAAAAGATGCAAAAAAATCTTAAATAATTACTATCTAAAACTATGCCCACCTCCAATTTAATGTCACGTGGTATAAAATTAATATCATTATACAATAAATTACAATATCTGTAAATAAAAAAACGATAAAGTGATTGAGCACTGCATTTACAACTGGATAATATATTATCAAAAAAAACGTCTAACATCTGTTTAATAGAATAAAGATCTCCATTAATAAAAACTACACCACTTTCATAAATTAAATTTAGACTCTTTATACATCTATAGCTCCCACAATGGATCATGAAGCTTGGACTATAATAGTTAGTATGATGACTGTTATCTAAACTGAAAATAACCAAATTATTTCACGTGCAGAACCAAATTGCTTTCTTGTAAGTAAAACTTGCCAATTATTATAACTTAGGAGAGTCACCTTTCTTAGAATCATATCAACTAACAATATAGCTATATATTGTTTGCTATGTGCTCATAGTTTACAAACACAGCCAAGCCAATGTAAAAATAAATAATTACCCATAGCCTACGTTATTGAATGCTTGATTATAAACCAATTAATTAGTTGTCCTTATTTGTTGATACTGGGAGAACATGCAAATTCCATTTCTTTTTAGTTCAAGTTTTGTTTGAGAAAAGTAAACAATTTATAACTGATTGTGTATTTTTAGTTTTATAATTATGAGTGAACTTAAGTCTACCATAAAAAACAAAAAACTAAGACGACAGATTTGGGAAATAATAAATAATATGTATGACTTTATTAAACAAGAAAGCGATCAATTTACAAAAAGAAGATAAACGCCCGATTCATATTAAAAAAGTGTCGTAAAATTAAAAAAAATCAGAAGTCCAAAGAGTGAAAAAAAAGAAAAAACTGTTGCTAAAAAAATAGTCAACACTCCAATGGAGACTTCTTTCCCTACTCCAATAAAATACAAACCCCATGAAATGTCTGCAATGGGACTAGATGATCACCACTAGTGTGTGGTAAGATGGACTAAAAATGAATTTCACAAAATTCATAAATAACTGTAAACAGTGAAAAAGATAATGTTAGTGCTTAAAGATGTCATTGGTTATTCAGTAAAAGAGACAAAATATAAAAGAACTGAGTGGAGAAAAATAAAAAATAACAGGATGGTTCAAGCATATTCAGTATCTGATGTATTATCTTCCCACACTAGAAATAAACTGTTGTGTAGCGATACAAGTAACGGGCTAAAAGTTCCTATTTCAAAAGGCAGCAGACTTATAATAGTGCAATCCGGAGAAGAAATGGGTTTTATACCAAATGCATTACTATCTTGGAAATGCATTACTATCTTTAAAAAGTGGCAATTACAGAGGAATAATGTAAGTGGAAAATTACTTAAAAGGAGATAAGAGATTACCTTCCTGATAACTTTTGTAATTTCTAATAATGCATCCTATCACAACCGTTTTAGAAAAACCACCAATTTCCAATTCAAGAAATGAAGATATGATAAAGAGGTTGCCGAAACATTCTGTTCCTCATTCTTCCTCAATGCTGAAACTACAGTTGTATTAATTGGTAAAAGCAAACACGCTAAAAGTTTACTATGTGTTTGATGAACTTTAGAAAAAAAAGGCATGACGTTCTCCAACTACCTCCATACCACCCAGATGGTTTGGTCAGATGTTAAAGGATATATAGAAAATCAGAACGTAACTTATGATATCAAAGATTTCAAAGGCTATGTGTAAATAGTGACCAACATAAATGAAAAAAATTGGAAGGTGTAATGTGTAAGTTAAGGAAGCAGAAGCTGAATATATATGAGAATGCATTACTGACTATACTACAAAAACATTTATTATTTTTTTTACAAGAAGATAGTGAAAGTGACAATGTTGATTCTCACGACAATAACCTCGGAAATTCTAATATTTCCAAGGTGTTCTATATTTCTATATTTAGTGTATTTAATTGGTGTTATCTGGCAAAAGAAAAGCTATTGTAGAATGTGAAATCCCTCTCTTGATACAATTATCACACAAATAAGAAAGACATAACAAAACAAAACTTTCTTACCACTTCTTCTTGTTTAATATTACTCTTTCCTGATTTAATTAATTTAGACAGTATAACATTATCAGTGTGCAATGGAATGGCCCTATTTTCTATATGGAGTAGATCTTTTTCAATTAATGTTGGTGAATTGAATTCTTCACATACATCCTGAAAAACAAATCAAATTTCAAATGTAACAATTGTGTACTATCATGCAACAATTCATGGATCGCATGAAGTCCTAACCACAACATCCTCAGTATGATATACAGATGTTCATCATGCATATGTACCTTTTTTCACACATACTAAAGTTTTTCTACTTTTTCTCTACTTGGTCTAGAAATAACTCATTATCGAGTTATTTCTAGAAAATAGAAGGATAGAATCCAAGGAAATGTCCGAGGATGTGCTCTGAGGTTCGTTGAGTCATTATTGAGTTGTACATTTTCTGATAATATTGTTAATCAGAAAATCTCCCTGATAGCAAATGCTATTCATGGATTTACACTTTTAAAGTTGACATGTTGTTAAAGAGGTATAATGGACAATCAACTAAATTCCAGAAAGACATTTTTCAGAGATTTTGTACAAGGTGATACCAAATGTGATGACTATATTTTAGAATAATTGGTGGGTTGAGCATTTGTATTGAAATACTGTCAGAATATGTGTTTAGTCTTCCCCATGAAACAGAACATACATAAAACAGATACATTTATACCAAGTATATTGCAATGATAGAATTGAGACAATTTAGTTCATAATGATAATAAATTACTAAACATAATAGTTTATCAATAAAAATTATACCAAGGGCTATTACAAAAGATTTTTCCGATTACAAACTTGAATAACTTATTAAATATAAGTTACTCGATACATGAAAGCAGCATCAATGGAAAGGAAAACTCAAAATATTTTAGTGGTTGGTAAAGCTGTCATGTAGTTACAGATTTCTTTGCTAGGGTGACAGCAGAGTAAATGACTGCCAATAAAAACAGGAAGGCTTTTTGGTTGCTGAATTTTCATACCTGCCAGTGTGTTATCACTGTGAAAAATTGTTTTAGAAGGAAGTTTGGTGAAGATGCGACAGTGGGCCCACTAACTTTAAAGCAAGAGGATGCATCTGTAAGTGAAAGTCAATTGGCCATCCACCAGTAAGCAAGGCAACTGTGGAACATGTGAGTTTTGTACAAAGTTCACAGAAATTCTCAACTGGAACAGGATATAAAAGGTTTCATTTTTCAACAAGGGGCACCAAGCAATTTCCAATAAGATGGCAGAGGTGAACTGTATAATGTAACCATTATAAATTTTGACTAAAATAGGCTCATAGGGCTTAATTAAGTTTGTTACTTTATATGTACTATATACTTTTTATTTTATAAATTTTGTATTACATCGACAGACGATTTTAAAATGTAAGGTTATATGAATTTATTTAGAGAGGACTGATTGTGGATAATCACAGCATGATTCCTTTCTTATCGCACAATCGTGCTAAAAATAACATTTATCAAAGTATGACATCATGCTCGTAATGGGAACAAACTTTTCCCACAGAAAGTGTTATGTTAGTGTGCATACACGCACTCATATAGACTGAGTAATTCTCAGGAATGGTGGTGGGGTTAGATTGGGAGACCATCAGAAAGAGGCAGTTTGTGTTTGGATTCGTCGGTGTGAGCTTGAGTGCAGTGACTTTGTTCAGAAAACTGTTCAGGAGGTTTGCAACTTATGTTTTATTCTGGATAGAGGTACGAGAAACTATTATTAAAGGCTTCCCCAGAAAAATACTTCAACGGATCCATTACAATATTACTAATCCGTAGACTATTTAATAAAGAACTATTAAAAATGTTACTTGTTATAATGATAAATTACGTTCAAAATTAAAACTAGAATTAATTTCAGATTGGCCAATTCCATATTAGTATAAGTATTAATAAGATGATTTGTGTAATTCTGATATATGTTCAAGTAGTTAAATAATAAGGATTCTATGAGTTTTAAATAAATTAATAATGGGTGTTCTGAGTCAAACATCCATTAAGCAAAAGAGTTTGTTTTATATGTTCTTTTTCTGTATTTATTATTATTATTTTTTTTATATATATATATATATACAAGGTGCGACAATAAAGTAATGAGACAGATGTGAAAAATAATGTTGCTTACCATTTTAGTCATGTTTAGTATTGTCTCCTTCAAAGTAGTTCTCCTCTGATTGCACACACTTATTCCAGTGCTTCTGCCATTGATGGTAACATTTCTAGAACTCATCTTCTGTAATATCCTCCAAGACCCTCGTCACAGCTTTTTGGACATCTTGTGTTGTTTGAAAACGATGTCCCTTGATCGCCATTTTGACTCTTGGAAATAGAAAAAAGTCGCACGGAGCGATATCTGGTGAATAAGGTGGCTGTGGTAGTACTGAAATTTGTTTTGAGGTTAAAAATTGCTGTACTGACAGAGCAGTATGGGATGGCACATTATCGTGATGCAGAATCCAATTATCAGCAACGTTGGCACGGACACGAACTCGTTTAGGAAGTCTTTCTAAAATTTCTTTGTAGAAATATTGGTTAACTGTTTGTCCAGGAGGTACCCACTCTTTATGAACAATTCCCTTGGAATCGAAGAAGCACACAAGCATGCATTTCACTTTTGACTTCGACATGCAAGCTTTTTTTGGTCTGGGTGATCCCTTTGAGCACCATTGCGAACTTTGGCGTTTTGTCTCTGGATCGTATTGAAAAAACCAACCTTCATCATCAGTGATAACACGGCACAACAAATCTGGATTGATTTCAGTTTCTATAACAGATTGGCTGCCACATTTTTCCGTGTTTCTCGCTGTTGTTGTGTGAGATTTTTGGGGACAATTTTTGCACAAATCTTTCTCATACCAAGATCTTTAGTTAATATTAGACGAACCGTTTCTCTATTGATGTTGAGTTCTTCAGCAATCATTTTCACGGATATTCTTCGATCAGATCGTACGATTTCATGCACCCTGTCAAGTTGACATCTGTCCGTGAGAGGTTGATGGTCGTCTACTGCGGTCTTCATCTTCAACATTCGTTCTGGCTTCACTAAAAATTTTATGCCACCGAAAAACTTGAGCTCTTGCCACAACCTCCTCTCCAAAAGCCTTCTGAAGCTTACCATAAGTTGTCGTCGTGTTTTCACCCAATTTAATGCAAAAAGAAATGGCATACTGTTGCGCAATATTTTGCGGTTTCATTTCTGTGACGAGAGACACAAACACGTGTTCACTTACTACAGCACAACTCACGACTGAGCAGTTGCATCAATGTGTGGCTTGGACTAGAAGTAGCTTATAGACCAAGGTCAAAGATGGTGTGCCTACGCAAGCTGCATGGTTGCCACATCTTGCAAAGAAAAATCAGTCTCATTACTTTATTATCGCACCTTGTATATATATATATATATATATATATATATATATATATATAAATAGTTTCTTTCATAACGAATAAATAATGTATAATTATTCATTGCTGTTAGTAAAATTTTTTGATGTGTTGAGTTACTGCAACTGGTTTTATGTAAAACTCGAGAGAGCAATCTTAGGATATAAACTTATCTAGCAGCATTGTCTTAGTACATTGTTTCACAAATCCCAACATTAGTAAATTCATTTTTTTTAAAACAAATTCTTTAAAAATTTTTATTTTTGTAAAAAATTTAAATTGGTGTAGTATAGAATCTTACAAAATGGTGCCTGAACAGGGACCTTTTTGGTTAGAAGCTTCAAATTGACACCTGAACAGGGATCAGAAGCTTACATAATGGTGCCCAAACAGGACCAGAAGCTTACATAATGGTGCCCAAACAGGACCAGAATCTTACAATAAGAAAATACCAATGAGATGGATTGAGCGTGTTGGCTGTGATGATAGTGAATATTTGCGTTGGCCTCCGCCATGTTTCCCTGACCTTACACCCTACGACTTTTTTCTCTGGAGTTTTGTCAAACACCACAAATATCGTCACTTTACCTCTAACATCCAAAATTTCATGTTCATATCTGTTCATGTTCATTTACTGTTAAACGTACAGCAGGAAATGGATTAGGATTCTGCATGTGATGCGTAACACAGGGAGCTTACTTACATTAAGCACATGTGATGTGATGTGAACCAAATGTAGTACAGAACCATTTGAGTTTCCCTTTCCATTGATGGAACTTTCATGTATCTGAGTGGTGTTAAACGTGAGTTTGTAATCGTAAAGATCATTTGTAATAACCCTGTATTTTTTGAAGTGTTGAATTTGAATCTTTGTTTACATTAAAAAAATCTGAAACATTTATTTGGAAAACAAATCCTACCCTGCTAAAGAGCATTTGTATGTTTGTGTCCATCCCCCTTAACTTAGCATATAAAAAACTCCAGTAGTATGAGTGATGTCATTCCTTACAATAAGAAGTAATAATGTGCTCAGATAACATGCACTTAAATGTACCGATCACTAGTAGAAAATCCCGATTTATTAGTACATGTCTTGTGGTGATCAGGTGTACACTTATTATATATTTATTACTTGTATTTGTTTTTATTATTTACACTTGTAATATATATTTATTTCTTTAATCGATATATGCAAAAAATAATATTTTAAAAAAACATGTATTTTTTATTTATGTGATTTTTTTCATGCTTGATGCTTTGCATATGTTATTTCAAGAATGGTCAACTGAACATTATACGAGAATTGAAGGAAATAATCTGGAGTATATCAAGTTAAATCAGCAAAGTTGAAGCTTGCACACATTATGGTGGTTTAAGTGATTGTTTATAGACGAGAGCAGAAAGAATGGTAGCTGAAGTTGGAAGAATGGTTATTTTGCCTTCAAGTTTTGTTGGATCACCAAGATATATGAGAGTTGTGCCAAGATGGATGCGAGTGAAAAATGTTGTATTTTAGACAAATTTTGGATGGTCTAGATTGATAAGTAGCACAGTGATTTTTGTTTATTGAAGAGAAGAGTTTAAAATTGTAAGCGGATATTTTGTTTTGAAATTATTTTGGTTTTTAGAAAGTGCAATAATGATTGTAACTCATCCTAAAACTTATTTCCTAATGAGGGAGGGTGCTTAACTGAACCCAATGGGGTCCTCTTCAGGGCCGATTTTAAATATAATAAAAGAGATGCCTCAAGGTTTTTTTGTTTGTATCTTTAATAATAAATTTCCTTGTGTTTTTGTTAGTCTGAGTTTTTATATTTATATATTTATAAATAAATTTATATTATACTACATAATACCATTTTGTAATTTATGCTTTATCCTTATTTTTCCTTTATTTTCTCTGAGCTCCTCCAGCAACTATACCAAAACTGATCTAAACCAAATTTATTTGGGAAGATTTGTTGATATTTTTTCGCTATTCCTTGATCAATTTTCATCATTAAAAAAAATATATATTTTTACACAAGAGGTAATTAAGTTTGGACACCTAATAATCCCATTTTGAGATGCCACCCATCAGGGCTACCCGCCTGGGGAGCCTAGCTGCGGAGGGCGTGCCTTAGACATGCCAAGAGAAGCTAGTACTTATGCTGAAATTATTAGCTCCCCCTTTTCTATTTTTTTGCCTTATCAAGTTCAAAAAAACATCTTGTCTCTACAAATAAATAAGCAATTTATATAGTCAGGTTAATTTCAAAATTTGATCTCTTAACAGTCTATGGATTCTAACAAATTTTTACTAGTTGTGGTGTCATTTTAGAGGTGAAAGCTAGATAACCCTAGCGGCAATGCCATATCTAATAGTATATTTCATCAGTTTTAAAAATTGTTTAAATTATTACTTCATAAATAATTATTATTTAAATTTATGATTTCTATAAATCTTTACCTTAAAAACTGTTGGTTTTTTAAGGTGTAAATTAATAAATTTGTACAACTACTTCTTTAGTAACTTACACAGTAAGAATAAATAATAAAAATTTCAAAATTCTTTATAATATCAATTATTTTTCTAAAACACAGTTTTAGAAATTTGTTAATTATGCAGCAAAACTGAAACTTTGTAAAAAAATTATATTTCTTTTATGTTATTAAAATGTTATATATATATAGTTTTACAGGATGATAAACTGCCTCAATAAATTAAAAAAAATTCAAGTATTCAACATTATATTCGAATCAATAAACAATACACTATCCAGATTACCTGAACAATGAGTAAGTATAATATTTAACTGTTAAAAAAAAATGGGAACTGTCTTGCAATTTTTCTGAATGAATCAAGGGAAATGTTGGAAAATCCTTGATCAGAACCCACCGGGTTGGTCTAGTGGTGAACACGTTTTCCCAAATCAACTGATTTGGAATACGAGAGTTCCAGCATTCAAGTCCTAGTAAAGATAGTTATTTTTACACTGATTGGAGTACTAGATCATGGATACTGGTGTTCTTTGGTGGTTGGGTTTCAATTAACCACACATCTCAGGAATAGTCGAACTGAGACTGTACAAGACCAAACTTCATTTACACTTATACATCATCCTCATTCATCCTCTGAAGTATTATCTGAACGGTACCATGCTATAGCATGCTAATAGTGCTCCGGAACCTCCGATACATTCAGACATGCTGTTCGTCTGCGAGGTGTGAGGCGGGATCTGGTTCCCAGATCCGGACAAGTATCCAGTACGCGATCATGCGGTAGTGGGGTGGTGAGCTGTGTGCGGTATATAAGACCGCACTTCTCGACCGTCGACCAGTCTGTTGTATGAATTTCCGGTCATAATTACCTCGGCCCTGGCAACCCAATCGATAACGGGCCCCCGGTGGACATCGATGATCAGATCGCGCTTGAGCACGACCGTAGATACGAATCGGCCACAGAACATCATCATATACGTGTAGCTGATAGATCTGCGATCGGGGATTTTGCTGGCGATTTCGCTAGGACTGGGAATTGGCACAGCCTTGTGGGCGCCGCTGGTCTTTCAATCAAATACGGAGTGGAATCCGTTACCGGCGTATTATATCCACGAATGTCAGGCAGTCGTACAGCGGATACAGCTATGGCTGACGAACCTCCTGCAAAGGTAGCTAAGAAGGACGGCGCCGCCGCCGCGGCCCGCAACTCTGCGACCGGAGGTACGGACTTCATCCATCTGCCGGTCTCCAACTTCAAGACCGGCCGTCTGCGGTTCAATCATCACCGCTTCATGTGGACGTGCGGCTACCAGTTTAAACATCTGTCCGGCAAGACGCAATGGACGGAGGCCCGTGTGGCGTCCGGTAAACAGCCCGCCGTAGCGCCTACCTACAAGAGCGTCGGGTACGTGACCACGCCGCTCGCCTACATTCCTGTGGACATCATACCGTGGTACCTGTCTCCGGCCGAATTCAACAACCTGCCTATAACGTCTGAAGTGAAACGTGTGCAGTGCAGTGTTAAACCGGTAGGCTTTCATCTACCGTTCATTACAAACAGTGCGCAGTTAAGCAACGCTAACAGCGAACAATTTATGTTAGTCGGCGCCGCATACGGGCTTTGCAACAAGTATCAGGGCGTAAACTGTAAGTATACATACGCTTCCGACAATCCTATGGTACCCACAGACCTACATCTGCACAATCCGTGCGATGAGGTTACCAACTGGTACGGTAGTACAGCCACCGGCTCTGCCATAGATTATTCCTCGATTCCGTGCTCTTTTGGCAATCAGATACCCCTGCAGCAGTACTATGTACAGCATTATTATAATGAAACAGGGGCCGATACATTACCTGAAATTATGAAAGATATGCAGGTCTTTCCGATAACCAATTCCGCTACAGCGGAACCGTTATTGTATGAATAGAGACCGCAGGTATGTGTACTTAAACCTATGAAACCTTACCCTCCGCTAAAATCTTATAATACTAAATTAGGATACGGGATTAAAAATTTCTGTATTTCTGAACTTTTATTTGACGCCGGTGTGAAAACCGGTATTAAATTGCTAAGCGTACGGCCGGCGCATGCCGGTAACATAGAGGTTCCGTACGAATCGTACGTAGAACAGGGCGGCTTTATGTCGCACGGTCTGTATCAGTATAACGGCGGTCTTTTGCCGCCTACTATGCATGTTGGCGTGTTGCCAAATAATTCTTATATTAACACTATGAACGACTCGCATATACAGTCGTCCGTATGTATTTGGAAAATAGATACGGAGATAGAAATAGAATACAGTTTTGATTTACTGTACAATAACGAGACGTACGGCCGACCTCAGGGCCAATGTCTCGGCGATAAGTCGTTCATTAAAACGTCGGCCGATATTACCAACGCTTTTGGATATCGTTCAAAATTGGACGGCGACAAATACTGGTAATAACTGTAATAACTGGTAATTACAGAAGATTATAAGCTCACATGACTAGAACGTGAACACGTGTCGCCGTCAACGTCGGATACTGTTGCAAGCTGCGTATCGGGTCATTTCATTGACAAACAAAACGCCAGATATAGACTCAAATACATTTTAGATAATAAGTTTAATTTAACCACAAAGGTTAAAACAATTGTACGGGAAATTTATCGGACAGATAAGGAAGGGTTCAATGTTGTATTAATGTCGACAAACGATATCTGTGACATTACTACGAACTTTGAATCTTATTTGTCCGCTAAACATAATGTATACATTTGATAATCTGTAAATAAATTGTGTTTTCTGTTTTTTTGTTGTAATAATAAAAACAATTATTTATGCTGTTAACTAAACATTTGTTATCATTTATTAAATACTTTATACCTTACAATACCATTATGATTCTACAGTGCTACTTTTACAATAATTTATTTTTATCCTTATTAAATATTTCTATGCTTTTTTCTATATATCTATAGCGTACGTTCGTCCCGTCCTTTAATGTCTTTATTCCTGCTCCCCAACACATTAACAATCCTACGGATACGGGGTTGGGTTTTCTTCGGCATCGGGCTAAGAAGCCGCACGTACGCCATTCAAATTTCCGCATCCGTATTAAAAATGCACGGTCGCTAGGGAAGACCTCTCTGTTGCTCAATACAATTAGAGGGGTCTTTTCCAGTATTCTAGGAGGATGGTTTTTAACCTGCACCTCTAACTGATCGCCGGCCATTATCTGTTTAATGTCCTCATAATAATAGGGGTCTAGCCGGGCCTCGTTCCATATATTTATGCGACGTGCAAGACCGCCCATGAACGGAAACCGTTCGTTGCGGTTGGGGCTTATTATGTATCCCGAATTCAGGAAGAACGACGCGAGAGCGTCGAAAAAATAATTCTTTCCGGAATTCGGCGGACCCAGTATGTACAATGTGTTGCACTTGTTTAGGTCCTTGTTGCATATCCTATACAGAATGTTAAGAAACATTTTCATCCTAGGTACATCAAAATCGAACTGGTAAAGCAACAGTCCTACTAGGGCGTAGACGCTGTCAACGGCGTCGTAATACATGATATCGTATTCAGCCTTGCTGGACGCATTAAACAAAGGCGGATGGGTATTAAAATGTGACATAAAGTCCAGCACATCGAAACTGTTATAAATATGCTTTACCTTTCTAAGAGCCAGCCTTACCACTCTGTCCGAGTCGTCTAACTCCTCGGTGACGGTCGAATCCAACCAAAAGGAGCTGGACAATAGACGCTCGGGCGGGGACATGTTGTAATTGACAATAAACTGTACCAGATCGGGTAAAGCTACCCGTTTTGGTTTTCGTCTTCCAACCGGTCGATGCCTTCCATTACCGTGTTCAGGAACAGAGACATCATCCGGCTGCCCTCCTCCAGCACCACTTTCCCCCGAACCGTGGCACTGCGCCACCATTCTCGCGGTGGTATTGACTGTATCTTGTCCATCGGATACAAGTCGAATTTGAGGAGGTGAGACCCAGTGATCGTCTCCGACGACCAAGAGTAAGACTGTCCGCTCTTCTGCATATAAATATTGGACGATACGGATCCAGTCTTCCTTCTCGAGCTGGCAGCAGCGAACAATGTGTCGATGCTTAACTGCCTCTCCGTAATGTTTCCGTACGCTACACCTGCAGGCTGAGCGTTGGAAACTGCACGTGTGGAGGATGTGCAAGTGCTCCCACTGCGGGTTGTCGGTTGCATGCCAACAGACGAGCACGAAGGAGTCGTCGCCGGGCCTGTATTTCCTAATACGGAGGAGCTGTTCTCGAATTCTAGAAAGAACTCGTTCACAAGCAACATCTCCTTGTATGGGTACGACCTCTGAGATGAGAAATGGTCGGGAAACTCTGCTGGCAAGTCGCTCAATAACATTGTGCCAGGGGGCACAGGTGTGAGCGACTGACAGGTTGTAATTATTTGATGTATTATCCTGCCGATCTCGTACGGGATCGACTTCATCCGAGCAACGTAAACGTTTCGGATGTGGGGCAGCTGGCTCACCAGTATGCTGGGAAGCAGGGATATTATCGTCATCAGTGTTAGTGTGTCGTCTGCGTTGTCGGTAGCGGTGGTCTTCTTTTGTCGTTTGGAGCTCTTCGAAGTCGTCGTCGTCGTCTGGTCCTCTTCCGTAGGTTTCCTCAAAGAGCCGGTCGAGCTCGCTATCTCGCCGCCGGTCGTCTTCATACGTTTCTTCCCTCGCCTGGTGGTCGCCTCCGTCGTCGCCATATCCGCCGCCGGTGTCGTGATGGTAAGGGAGTCTTCTGTCTGCTGCACGATCCGCTTTAGCATCTCCATCGGCGGCTTCAACGGCGCTAAAGACGCCCCCTCCACTTCCTCGCTGCATCTATATTCCCCTTCCTGCAGCGCAGCCGCTCCCAGCTCGTTGTCCGGCAATTGGGTGTCCGCCTCTTCTTCGGAACTCGACAGTATCTGCGCTCGTTCCTCCCTTGTCGTTATATAGTTTTCTTCGTCTCTGTAGGTGGTCGCCGGATCGCCCAGTCGTGGTGCTTTGAAGCTTTTATTCCTTCTGGCCTTCAGCAGGTCGTCGACAGATTGCATTTTCAAAAAGTTAGATCTTGTTAATATTATCCTGTTGTCGGTAAGACGTATTGCGATAGTTAGCTGTTTCATGTATATGTGATATAAGCTGCGTACCGCGCTCGCTATTTATATACAAAAACGGTCCGAGAGAGAGAAGAGAGAAAATGAAGAGGGAAGGGGCAGGGTAGGCAATCGTGTATTGGAGACTGCAACGATGGTATAGAAACGGTGGCTATGTGTGTGTATTAATATTACTGTATCATAGCTAAATAGATCGCTGTACCGCACACAGCTCACCATCCCACTACCGCATGATCGCGTACTGGATACTTGTCCGGATCTGGGAACCAGATCCCGCCTCACACCTCGCAGACGAACAGCATGTCTGAATGTATCGGAGGTTCCGGAGTACTATTATCTGAATAAGTACCATAGGCTAAGCAGGAAAAAGAAAGAAAGAACATTGGAAAAAAAAGGGGACTGAAATCTCTCGATGAATATTATATGTGGGAACATTAATATTTAAAAATAATAAATAATCTGTATAATAATAATTTAGATGTTAATATTGATTATTTGAATATATTAATAGACGATACAGAACATTTAACATTTAAAAAAAATTAGTTTGATGCCTATTAACAGAATAACAGACTGCAAACATCCAAATAACAAAACTTACATGCTCAGATATCAGACTTTCTGTTCTGCCTATCGCTGACATAAATTCTTCTCCATCTGTTTCTACTTTAATGCTGTCATATGATGCAGCCTCTTCAAAGTGAGGTTGTTTGTTATTTATGTCAATTTTCTGAAACAAAATATTTAAAAGTAAATATTAATTATGGAAATAATGAACAAATTATTCAAAAGCTAAATTCTTTTATAAAAATTACAATATCAATATGTCTTTATTTATTTTCTCTATTTATACAAAAAAAATATATATATATACAATACATACAAAAAAAAAACAAAAAAACAGAAGTGATACAATGCAATGCATTATATGAAATATAAAACATTTAATTATTTAATTTGGCATAAACTGATATTTAATCAATTTCTATGTCAATAAATTTAGCACCCTATTGTTAAGAAAGATAATACTGTAATTGCATATGAAAATATACTACCTACAAAGCAAAAGCTTGGCCATAAAATAACTATAATACCCAGTTCACACACATATGCGTGCGTGCGCATCACACCTATGCCCAAAACACAATATTGACACAACCAGGTATGACTATAACTATATAAAGATCCCAATTAAATTTAAAATTGAAACTGTTTCATTTAGTCGAAATCACCACTGAAAATAATGCTTCCACATCATCAACTATCGAGAAGAAAATCCACTCTTTTAAGAAAATTATACTGATTCAGATTATAGGCATTTCTTATACTACCAGGCAGATAATCAAAGAACTTAGATGTTAGAAAAATAAAAGTTTTTTGAAATAATGTACAATATGGCCTTGGAACAGCAATACTTTTCCTAAAAGTCTACAGAGATATATAAAAGTTTTCACTTTTAGCTATCACCATCCCAAAATTACTTCTTTTGTAAAAAATTAGAAGCACCTTATAAACAAAGAGATCTAATGAGAAAACACAGACATTTTCTGAAAAAAAGGGAAAGAATGAGTTCTACTCATGTCACAAATTACAAGAAACGGTAATGTGTGATATAAGTAACGAATAAGTACAATAACTTTTTTAAAAATTATAATCTGTTGAATATAACTAATATAGGTTGATCCCTAGCAATGTAATCAATCCATAATTTAATTTTGAATGAACTAGATAAAGTAGATCTGAAAAGGAACATTTACTGGAAAAAACTTTCTTATATGATAAAATGTTTTAATGAATACGAACAAAATCTCTTTCAAACTCTGTACATGCAAATTCCAGGAAAACACTATCAACAATGATTTTGTTAAATGAGACTAAATAACTGATTCTTATAGTATTTTTCATGCCGATTTCAAATATGAAATCAGAATTCTTCATCAGGCTTAGCTTTTTGTAGTTACCATTTCTTCTTATTTTCAGGTAGTATCATGCATGAACTCCATAAGCATAGCATTTTGTGAACGTACTTTATTATACTATATATCAACTAAATAGATTTTGTTTATTTATAAAAATCCCTTAACTGTTTTCACATTGATTTGTTAAACATTAGTCATCATGTTTATTATTTACACATTAATTAAAATTAATAATGTGATCTCATTTTTCCTATTTTCATCTTACTATAAATATATCATCCACTCGTTAGTTATTTTTGTTGTTATATTTACTTCTAAACTGTCGTGCAGACTAGAGAAATATTTTTAATTCTCATTCAAGTGCGAGTTCTTGTGTGTGTAACATTCATATTTGCATTTAAAATATAAAATTAAAAATATTTTTATTATGTGGCTAGCCACACATACAGTACTGTACTCAAATCTGTTGAGTATAGTACTGTATATGTGGCTAGCCACATAATAAAAAAATTATCAATTTTTTAATTTTACATTTTTTAATATTTATGACTACATATTTTTATATATTATAATTTTAATGGTTTGAATTTAATATGTGATTTGGAAGAAAATGTTTAACTGATGAGGGAAAACCTCAAAAAGCACTATTAAAAAAAAAAAAAAGGATAAGAAGCATTATCGAATCCTGTACTCTTGGTGGTAAACGGTTTTTATACTTTTGTCTTTGGAAATTAGTAAAGAGGGGATACGGACAAATAATAATAAGAAAAGAATTATGTTTGCTAATATATATATATACATACATGAGTGTATGAGGATATATTTATACATATGTAGATACAGTTAAGTGTTCACATGTATTCATAAATTCTCCAAAACGGTCGAGAATATAAAAATTTAATGCTCTGAAAATTTCAGCGAAAAAAATGAGATTGGTTTTTCAATGATAATTTTTAAGCTATCCAATCAAAAATCATTTTGCAGGGAATTTTAAGAGCTACAAGGCATGTAAAGTTCAGATTCCTTGAGCCCTTCATTTGAGTGCAAGGTTAGCCTTGCATTCAAATGCAAACTTCTAATGATTATATCAATCAATATTTATTCTACAGAAATAAAAAAAAATAAATAAATAAAATTTTCAGTAAAAAAAAAAAACTAAATTTTTGTATGCTAGCATTTTTTTTATGTATTTTCTTTTGTTTTTGAATTATTGTGAAAATTTTTTAAGAAATTAAAACTTTTCAAATTTGAATCACCCTTTTTTCAATCTACTAGGCATTCCAAACCAGTCAAACTTCTAGAACATATTGTTAATACTTAAAGTAAATTGCAAAAGGATGTTCAATTACCATTGTTACAGAAAAGTCATTTGTTTCATTGCTGATTTTTTCTCCGAAAAAGCAAAATGACCATTTTATTTTCATCATAACTTTTGTTAGTTTTCATGCTAATGACTTTTACCAAAGCTAATTTTAAAGGTCTTTCAAGTACTTTCAAAAATATCCTATAAGTTTTCCTCAAAAAATTTTCCGTTATTTAATATTGAAAGGTTCAACTTTAGTATTCAGTGAACAAAAAGTTAACTGCAACGAGGCATAACTCTGTTCATATTGCATTTACAGAAATACAAAAAACCAACCTCTTGTTATTTTATAAGCTTCATTTTTGTTAATAATAATTTTTTGATAAAAGTTAAGGTTTTTGAATTATTTGTGAAAAATCGTTAAGTGGTTGGATGAAAAATCAACACTTTCAATCATGAATAACTCAAAAAGTACTGCCTTTACAAAAAAGTTTTATAGAACATTTTTTTCTTAGAATTTATTCCTCCATTGATTTCTGCAGTTATTTTGAATGTAATAAATTTCCATCCCTGAGGAGGGGTGGCATCTACCGCCAGAGTAAAAGCACTAATCGGCACTTTATAACTTTTGTTTCTCGAGCTATTCTCTAATTACTGTCCAAATTTCACATCAATCAGTTTTGTTCTAAAGAATTCTGAGCGAAAAACTGTCAAACACTGAACTAAATGTCAAATTTTATGCTGTCTTATCAGACGATGAAAGATATCAAATTTTTTTTTATATACTGAACCCCACTTAATTAATCAGTCATTTCAAAATGTGGTAAATAACTTCCTTGGAAACCATAAGACATATGGATGAATATGCCTTATGGGCTATGGCGTAAGGTATTATGGATGCAAATATGGAAGGCATATGGATATTAACTACAGAGAACTTGTGAGTGAACTCTTTCAAAACTACAAAAATCTTGGGTGTAACATGTCACTCAAAATCCATTTCTTACTTCATATTTGGATTTACTCTCTAACAATCTCAGTGCTGCCAGTGATGAAAATGGAGAACGCTTTCACCAGGAGATGTCTACAATGGAAACATCATACCAGGGAAAATGGAACACAAAAATGTTACTGACTATGTTGGAATGTAAAGAAGGATCCTAACTACAGCAAATTACAGCAGAAAACCCAAAAGAAATAGATTTTAGGTCAGTACAAAATGCATATAATGTATTGTCATATTACATTCACCAAACACATTTTGTTTCAAAAAAAAATTTCAATTACAAAAAACTGAGCCGAATAGATAAAATCTATTAACATATATGAAATCAGGATAAAAAATACTATAAAGATCAGCCATTCACTCTCATTTAGCAACAAAAAATTAAATTTTGTTGACCAGTGTTATTGTTGAGGAAATGATTGAAGGGCAGAATCATTAGGGAGAGGAAGGCTGGGAGGAGTAGATCAAGCAGTTTATGAGAGATGTGAATTGTGAAACCGATGTCGAGCTGAAAAGGAAAGCTCAGGACAGAAGACTTGCTGCCAACCAATCATCAGACTGAATACCAAAGAGAAAGAGGACAGTAAAAAAAAAAAAAAAAACAAAATGACAAAATTTGGTAGACTAAGTTCCTACTGAAAAAAATATTAACAATAAAAGATTTGAAAAGATGTTTGAATAATTAGACAACATCTAACATTTTGTTGTTGTGAAAATGATCCAGATTTAGAAAGAATTGTTATTGTAAAAAAATTAATATTAAACGCAATATGTCCATACAGGCAATTATTAAATGAAAGAGAAAAGGAGCACAATCAACTTTAGATGTTATTAAAATATTTTCAAACATTTTGATTGTAAAACTGTAGTAGCTGATTATTTTACAACAAATAACATTTCTTCCTAAACATGTAAGTGTATATGATTCATGATGCAACTTTTTTTAATATATATATATATACACATAAAATTAATTATTGTTTTTGATTAAAGTAAATATTTTTAATGTTAATGTTTAATCATATTAAAAATTTATTGAACAAAAATTACTTTCATTAAAAATTATAAATATGTATACATAAATATGTATTTTATTTATCAAGAAAATTATCCCTATTCCCATCATAATATTTTTATCTGATAATGAAGTTTTGTTTAACAATGTAATCTCATGGAAGATATATTCTCTTTGTTAAACTAGATTTGACTGTATATATAGAAATGTCTAATACACATTTCAGGAGAGAGTAGCATAAGTCATAACTGTTGTTAGTGAAGTTCTTATTTTGCCATTTTAACAACTACAGATTTGGTTTAATAGTCACTAACGAAAGCTTAACATATTTGACAAAAAAAAAACTCATTTTTCATATAAAAATCAATATAAAATTACAGAATAATGTGGAGCTAAATTTTAAACAGCAGTGAACTACTTATTCCGAAATAAACTAAATAAACTACTTATTCTAAAATTTAGCTCCATATAATTCTGTAATTTTATATTGATTTTTTGAGGCAAAGTTTTATTAGGAAAGAAATAAATTAGACAAATTTATAAAAAAAAAAATATTAATATTAGATTTGTTTTCACTTATTTATTAATTTAATAATGAATAATAAAAAAAGGTAAATAAACTTCATTATAGATATATTTGTAAACCTACAAAAATATATAATGAAATAAAATTATTATTCTTATAGTTATGTTAAATTTTATTTTCTAAATCTATTATCTACATAATTTACACACACACACACACACACACACACACACACACACACACACACACCATCCACAAAGTAATCACTCTTCAGTTTGTAATTATTTTTTATAGGTCTATAATCTAAAATAAAAAATGTAAAAAGATAAATTAGAAGAAATAAATACATTTAAAAGAAATGCCATACTTTAAAAAGAGTATAAAATAAATTATTACTGCTCATGTGATTCATATTCAAGTAAGTATAAATGCTGTCTGAATTTTATTTTTGTATGTTTCACAATTTTAGATTATTAACTACTAGCCAGTCAGGGATTGCTTGCTTGTTAATTATCCTCATGCTTGTGAGATTAATACTGATAAATATGAACTAAGATAAGTTGTAGTTTATAAAACTGATCTCAAGTAAGTGGTTTTCATAATATTACGTAAAAAAATATTTTCCACGGTTCTTACTATTACTTGACAAACACCACGAGTAAATGACCATAAAACTACGATTTCTAATTTTTTTTTCAATTAACTAAAGGCAGGTGCAGCGTGAAGTGTTGCATATACAGTAACAATGGTAGTGGCTTTGTTGGTTGAGCCACCCATAAATTGTTAAACCTTTAAAGGTACTTTTCTCGATAACCAAGAGAGATATTGAAAAGTCAAAGAGTTCTTCTTTATAGGAAATGTAATAATACAAATATTACAAGTTGTCTCTGAATTTGATTTAATCAACAGTTAAAATAAAGTAGGCCACAATAAAGTTGAATATTGGCAAGGAACATTAACCACAATTCATTAACATGGCTACCAACTTAAACAGTGAAAATGTGATAATGGCAATAATTCTGTTCTTTCTAGATATAAAAACTATGTCTAAAAGCTAAAACTATGTCATTTTAGCTTAATTGGTAGATTAGTTTTTGCATGAGAGTAACAGACTCACAGAAACCACTACATCTATATATATATCCTCATACTCTGAGATATATATCTATATATATAACTAAAATAAAAATAAAACTAAAATTTCAAAATTCATAATTAAAAAAGCTGATGAGATCACAAATTTAAATTTAAATTTTGAGTTTAATGGTATTCAGCAAAGCAATTCACGACACAAAGCAGCAGTTTCTCTAGACACACTTCACAATAATAGTTCCTTTTCTAATTTTTTTTGTTAAAGCGCACTTTGCATTGTTTTTATTTTTTCAGTCTGTCAAGTTGTGCCACATAACGGATATAGTGTAGGTGCATGATGACAGATAGCTGGAGTCTGCCGAGAAATAATTTGTTATTTGGAGGGTAGTTGGGGAGTGGAACAGGGATTTCTAATAATTGAAGATCAATAAAGTGAAAAATGCAGTGATGTCTATACTTACAAATGGTATTCATGTAAATATATAGAAATAAGCTACTGATAAATGTTGAAACAAATAAATCCCCTGCTTCTTAAACCAATTTTATTGATGACAGTTATCTTACCAGAAGGTTGATTTCACAAATTGTAAGACATCTGTAATTTGTTATTGCTCTGTAGAAGTTTTTGAAGTACCGAGGTTTTTGAGAAGCTGAAAAAAATTGAGTTCAAGCTTCAAAATTGATGATGAAGGTACTGGAGTATAGCTCTTTCTTGGGGTGGAGTGTAATGTTTTTAGTTGTTTATTGACGTTTACTTAAGCCCACTAGTTAAAACCATGGTGAAATAGAATTAAAATTTATAATCTATTTTTAAAAATTTTATATAAATAAAAAACAAACTTCTATTAAAAATTACATTATTTCAATTAAACTGTATTTAAAAAAATTAAATTTGATTTTTTTTATTGAAAAAAACATTTAATACATCGATTTATAGCAGAAACTGATTTACTATTAATTAAAAATTTAAGTGTTAAGTGAAAAGCAGAGGTATTAATTTAATTACTCAATTACTCACTTAATTATTAGGTATACTCAAAACTAATATGAACAGCCATACAAACTGATGTTGGACTCTGAAAATTTGATAAAACTTCAGTCTCCTCAAAAGTAAAGTAAGATTTTCAGTTACTTTTATTGTATTATTTTTAGAAAAGTTTGATGGAGTATTCGTTTTTTATTAGTTTGTGTATTTTACATTTCAATCTTTATAAATGTTTAAAGAGGAAAGCATATGTCACAGAATCATTTCAAAATGACTAGAATGAAAATCCAGCTTCTTTTGTGACTGTTAAAAGTTACCTAAAAACCAGATTTTCCCCCAAGTGTTTTTTTTAAATTAAAACATTTTTTGAAAACTATTATTTAAAAAAAGTGTCTAAAAAAAAATTATTCAAGGTTCTAAAGGTGACACATTCAATTTTTACTGAAAATAATTTAAAAAAAATATATATACATATATTACCATTTCTTCATATTTTTCTAATTTAAGTGATGCATTTTCCAAATTGCTAGCATCTAAAGCAATATTATTACACCTTAAATTGAGTGGATCTTCACTTTCTGATGAAAACGAGTGTAATTTATCAACATTCTGCAACATAAAAATAAACTCATGTGATTAAAAAAGCAAAATATTGTTTTACAATGATGAAGATGGTAAAAAAAAGCAAAATTTCAAATTACAAGTCTGTACAAAAGCAAAACCCTTTTCGGCACACCGGAAGGTGGAGGTAGATTTCGCCAAAGTAGGGAATAAACAAGATCTCCACCTTAAAGTTAAGAAAAACTTCAAATTTACTCAATACGACAATGGTTGCATGTGAAAAAAGTTTCACAAGTTTAGCAAATGATAAGCCCCATCTTACAATTCTAGCAACATTTTGCTCATTCATTGTCGTAAGGGTTGGTCATATCAAAAATTGTTTTAGACAAAAGTTTTAGGCAATGTTTAGAGGACTAACGACGACCACTTTAACCAGATTCAATACTGTGTCTATTAAGGGAGGTATGATTTCTTTTTTGTCATTGAAACCATATTCTTTCCACCTCCTGGGCCAATAGTTGGTGATATTGAAAAACTTTAGTTAGATAAGTTTTAGGCTTTTATCCAAAGAATACAAGGAACTTTAAACAAATTCGGTATTTTACTTAATAAGAAAGTTATAGCAATATTTTGTTTTTTTCAAAAAGCCCCCCATGGTCCAACTTTGTCCATTAACAAACTTGACCAAGATTTTGAGTTATTATATTTTATGTATCAGTTTGAAAGTGATTGGCGCAAAATTACAGCAGTTATCATGTCCACAAGAAAATGATCTTTTATAATCTAAAACCAACTTGAACAACCCAAGTACAGAATTACAAAGTAAATGAAATAATACTTACCATTTTTTTTTTTTTATTCCAATTCACTTTCACAGGATCTGGGCATCATCAGTTGTATGTAAAATATTTATACAAAATTACATATTAAACACAATTTAAAAAAAAAATTAAAATATTAAAATTACAATCTTATACACAAAAACATATGAAGTTAATAAACATAACTACATATATAAATATGACATCATAATTAAAAATTAAAATTAAATTTAAAAATAAAATAGAAATTTATACTATGTAACCTGGCCAGTCAATGTTACATAACTGAGTGAATTTGAATTAAATTATTTATATACATTATGATTATACCTATTTTTATCTAAAAATGTGCTGCCTTCTGTTGCTGCTTTTATAAGTGTAATCCTCATGTCTGTCTGAAAGTTGATCAAGTTTAAAATTCTTTTGTAATTATATATATATATAAAATCTCTCCAAAATGTCCAAACTTTTACTATTATTATTTAAATTAAATTTCTTGATTTCCAAATTTGTCCGGACACTTAGAATCAGACACTATATGTAATTAATTACTTTATTAATCATGTGTGTATATGTACTAATTTTGTGTGACCACAATAGTCAGACAGAATACGATGATGATACTCTTATAAAAGCGGCAACAGATGGTAGCACATTTTTACAAAAAAATCAATTTAATCATAATGTATATAAATAATTTAATTCAAATCCACTCAGTAATGTAACATTGGCTGGCCAGGTTATACGGTATAAATTTCTATTTAGTTTATTTTTAATTATGACGTCATACTTCAATTACTTCATATGTTTTTGTATATGATTGTAATTTTAATATTACTCTCCTAATAATCTCCTTTCAAGACCATACACTTAATCTGAAGATGATCAAGTTTTCTGATTCCATCCTTATAGTTTGATTTATGCATCTCTTCAAAATAAGCAAATGTTTTGACAATAATCTAATCATTTCATATAAATATTTCCAACAAGTCAAATATTTGGAAACAGATCAGTTCAAAGTTGCTAAGTCTGGTGAGTAGAGGATGTGAAAAAGTTTTGTAGCAAAATTCTGACAATTTTGATTTTGCAATCACAGAAGAGTTAGCTGTGGACTGGCTTGGTTAAAGGATCTTATCTTTAATCAAGCATGGTCATTTTTTCTTTATTTTGTTCAAACAATCCATCAAAGATGCATAATATGGTCTAGTTATTGATTTACCATTCTCCTGAAAGTAATAAAGATTTTGCTATGAGCATCCAAGGACAGAGGCTATTATCGACTTCCTACTGATGGAACAGCACTTTTCATCTTCTTTAGAGCAAATTTGCAACCTACTGTTTTGATTCTTGATTCATCAACTATTATGAAATCAAACAAAAGGTCAATCAATTATATTGAAACATTACCAAATTACGATTAGTAATGTATTCTCATTCATACTTCTGATCATTTGAGTTATTACAACATCCAACTTACACTTTTTACGTATATAAATATTCATGTAGAATATGATGTATCAGATCATTTGAGATGCTTTTTATCTTAACAATCCCATACATTTTCAATTTTCTGTCCTCCATTGTCATAACATGGATTTTTTCTGCATTTTTTGAGCTGAAACCTCAACAGCCTATTTGAGACATTTATCAAAGTTTGTGCAATATAAACTCTCCAAAAGTAACCAAAAAACATATAAACTGTTCTGATGGATGGAGCTGACTCATTATAAAATTTATCCAGTTTGGCTTTAGTTTCTTCCAAAAAGTAATGCCTGATCACACAAAATTCTCTTTTATCAATTTCCCAGATCACAATACTTGATTGACTAAAACGACTACCAATACCAGAATTATGAATATATCTTATTAACCACTTAATACATGATCCCAACGGAGATGCAGGGAACTTTGAATGACCACAACAATGTAGTATGAGCACCACCTCTCATCAAACAGTTTAGATATAGTGGACTCTATAATACAGTGTCATATAACTGTTAAAAATTATTGGTTAAAATGTCTTACAGTTAGTCTACATACAAAGCACATTTCTAGCAAAATCATACTAGAAAAACTATATTAATGGATCATATAAAATAAAAAAAATCCATTGAAAGTTAATAATCAAAATGACTGTGTTAAGATTAAAAATGAAATTGTTTCAAAACATTCATGAGTCTGATGATAAAAAATTTAAATACAACTTACATGTTCAGGTATGAGACCATCTTTGAATTCAACGCTAGGTAAAAACAAACATTCTGTTTCTTCCGTTTCATCCTCCTTGATCTCTACTTTGATATCAGAGCATAATGGATGTTCATTTGCAAGTAAATCATCAACTGGTGCATCCATTCTCTGTAATAATAAAAAGTTCAGTCAGATATACTAATGATTACAGAAATAATATACTAAAAATTATAGAGCAATATACAAAGATTTAAACATTTTTTGAAATTAGTTCATCTAAAATTTGATAAAATTAAGAAAATAGCTATGAAAATTTGACATACTCTTGCCTATTCCATTTTGCATTAAGATATGAATTTTGTTTACCTACATTAAATTTTTTTTTAATAAAAATCTTTTACTTCCTAAATACACTAAGAAAATTCCGGTATAACTTACTCGCATAATAGCAAAAGATTGCAAGTACTGTAACTGTAAAGGTTGACTGATACCTAACATGAATTACAAGTCACTCCTGAGAATTACAGCCATTTTCAAGAAAAATAAGCATTCGACTGTCAAACAAAGAAAGACTGTATGAAGTGAAATAGTTTTTGTTTTTTTTTTTCACCAAGTGTAACTTACAGTTTCATATCAGTATGCAAGCCCACTGAAATAAAGATGACATCTAACCCTCATTCTGCTCACCACATGTACTGGATGTATATAGAAAATCAATATTTCAGAAAAAGCAATATTGTCTGGTGTCTACTGTTCCTCAGGTTCTCTAATGCATCAGTCTGAAAAAAGAAAGACTGCAGCAACAGATACACAGCAAAACAAATTACTCATTTCTATTGTGAAGTAGTGCATTATACACACAACTTCAACTTTGCAGAACACAAAATTTTAATGAACTGAAAAAACTATCAAATTTTTATTTTATTTTTTTGTTAAAAAGGAATCAAAGACAACTACTCATCTCTATTTTTTTGCTTGTGAGAAAATATGGATCAGATATTTGACTACTCAGATTTAAAAAAAAAAAATTAATTAAGTAATTACTGAATTTTATGGGATTAGTTGTTAAAAAAAAAATAATAATAATTTAAAAAATTATTTTATGTAATTAACTGTACCTTAAGTTTGTAGATAAACTGTAAATAGAAAATAACTTTTCTATTTATATTAGAATAGGAGACTGACTTCATGTGTAGCTAACTGTGCTAATTTTATTTCAATCAACTACATGTCACATAGAAAGAAATTTTAATTTGCACTTATTTCATATTATAGTTATTACAATGTCATCAAAGTGTCATTTTACTCAAAATGTCCAAATAATTAAAATGTTACTTATAAAAATAAACGTTCAAAAGACCAATCTATATATACATAAGTAAAAATTCATATAAAATTAAGATACTTTCTGTTTTTCATTATTTTATTATCAATTATTTAAATATCTAAAATCTCATTATTAACACTTTCAGAACAAACAAGGAGACATCCCTTTTTGTATATGAAATTTCTGAGCTCTTTAACATTAATAAAAAATTCTGAAGATATGCAGTTATGATTATAACAACGAATGAAATTTTATCCTTATCCACATAAAATTATGAGTTTCAGTGATCATTTTTATGGTAAGGGGCCGTTAAAAAATACCTTAACTGTCAGTTACTGCAACAAAATGACTTTTTTTTTATCATAGAAAAACAAGTAAAAAGTTCAACAACAAATTATAGAATTTGAAAAGTGCAAGTAACAAACATTACTGAATAAGTTTTCAAGAAATAAACTACGCTAAGTCAAGGAAGTAACCAAAGTGTAACAATAATGAATACTGGGACATGAGCATTCACACAATTAACATGGCAGGTGGTTAGAAAAATGACCATCTGGACTGAAAATGTACATAACCCTAACTATAATAAATGACTGGTACAATCAATAAAATATAATTTTGAACTATTACAGGCTGTTAACAGATAACAATATTACAGATAAACGAATTCAAAATTACAAACAAAAACTGATGCTATTTACTAGACACCATGTAAAGTTTTCCCTTCCTTAAAAGTAGAAATAATCTGACTATACCACATTAATCTCTTTATATTTATATCTCCATAATTATTGTTATGAATAATTTTAAATTATGATTTATTATGAACAGACGGTAATTCTAAGCAATTATTTGATCAACTAAATTTTTTAAAAATATTTTAGTATATAATAGTAAATATATCAGGTGATTCAAAAAGGACTTCACAACTGTAAAAGCATACAAAAATTTAGTGAGGGTTTACGCTACCACATATTCAGCAGTTATGGGTGTTCACCTTGCTACTGATGTGAAATGTCAACTAATTACTAAAAATTAATTGTTTAAAAATGTATTGTTGTCTGCAATTCTATCCATAATTTCCACACAAAACTGCAGACAAGCAACTATAAGTTATTTAAATAAATTTTTATATGCATTTAATCACAAATTTGTGAAGTCTAGGATCAAAAAAGCATAAGATCTAAAAGTCAGAGAAAGCAAATTAAAATAGTTGGTAACCTATGCACGGTCAAAGTCTGAACTGCGTTATTAGTATTCCAGTCAATTAGCAATCAGTTTTGTGAGTTATGGAGACTTATTCCAATGATAATCCATTCTATGGAGAAACATTGGGGTTAGAGTTAGACTTAAACAGTAGAAGAATAAACCATAAACTAACCTTAACGGTTGTCATAGTTGGGATTCGAAGTTAGCCGCTGCTTAAGATCACAGGCAGCACTCTTTGTAAGGCGATACATCTTACACATGACTGACAGCACAGATTATGTTAACTAATATCATACCTTGTTAATGTATCCCTAACTTCTTTGTAGAAGTAGTCTAATCTTAACTTTTAGCACTAACCTCTCTCCAAAGCTTTGTTAGCATCTCAACAGATCTTGGTAACTCATAAAACTGATTGTCAGTTGACTAGACTTTAACCTTGCACATTTTCCCACTGTCCAAACCTGCTTTAATCTTGTGTTTTTCTGATCTTAAGCATATCTACTATGGTATATTAAAGTATGAACAAAATTATAGTTCATCAAGTAAGTGTTTAGAATTATTGAACAAACAATTAATTTCACTGCAATAAGGAAAAGCTTTTGAAGTAAGGCAATGTAATTATGTCTAAAAAACTAACACATTTTACTTCATATTTCACCGGTTAAGTTCACTGAACAGAAACAATAATTAATGTTCAATAAGGGGAGGAAGTTTAATCCTAATACATCCCCATTTCATAAAACTATTAACTAGAGCTCTTTAGGATGATTTTTACAAAACAAAATGGGAACTTTTGTTCCAAATTAAAAAATGATTATAGCTTGAATAATAAAAATATAATAAACAGAAGATTCATCACCTTATCAGTTAAATAAAGAGCATTCGAGGGAAATAAAATAATACAATAACTGTTCAAAAAAATATATACTTTTAACTTTAGAGAAAATAGAATAAAATGTTTCTTATAAACAGTAATAACAGCTTAAGATAGAAAAGGGTTGATTATAAGGAAATACTTACAATCTCGTTCAAATCGATTCAATTTTATTAGTGGTACGTTTATTTTATTAATCTGTAACACAAGTTAATTCTTCTACTTTTTAAAGTTGAAAGGAAAATCCTTCCTATAAATCACTGTGTGAAATATAAAAGCGACGAAAAATTTTTCAATTCGTCAACAAATCAATACTTACAAAAAAACTTGTTAAGGCAGCTAAAAACAATATAAATTCAATTCAATTTGTACTAGCGAATAAAGAAGGTTCTAAGACATAATTACATCTACGAATAATAGCGAATAAACTATAATATAGATATCAAATCAACATACTATCCCAGTCATTCTTTTTGTCCATATAATGTAAACTGCCAATAAACACCCACAGTTTTTAATATTATAAATCAAAATACTTGAGACAACTATTAATTATGCAGCGGCAATCACTAACCGAAAAATTGGTTCGAACATTAACACGAAACGACTTTAACAACAAACCAATACTTAAACCGTACACAGATCATTGATGCCAACTACTACCTCATCCACATAGATTATAAAAGCACTGCAGCTAATATACTTCTTTTCGCAATGAATCAATAATGCAAACGAATGAAAATTTTTTAGCAAATCTCAGTATAAATATTTTCTTAATATTGAATTACAGATAAAAAACACAATTTCATTGTGAAAGTGAATCTCCTTATCACAAAAAGAAAATGATATAAAAAAATGGTGCATAACATAAAACTCCGAAAAACACTTACAGTGTGGTGTCCCTAAAAAAAAATATTTGTTCAGAATCCAAAAAAAATTATTTATAAAGAAACTTCTTTGCTTGAAACACATACATATGATATTTAATAGATTAAGCCATGTAAAAACTTGAAAAAATTACAAAAATTCACTTGCCATTGGGATGTTTCAAAATATAACTGTTTAGAAAAATATTCAATTGTTGAGCAACATTATTTGCTATTTATTATTTAGTAACTGAAACAGCCCCGTTTTTGAAATTCGGGGCAAATAAAATGTTTTTTGAAGGATATCTTCACACATAACGTGTTTTTCGGTGGTTTGTACTATTCACAATTTTTTACAGACATTGATTGCTTTGGTACCTTAAGTTTCAGTTCGATTTTAAAGACTTAACTCAAAAATATAATTATCTTTAATATCATCTTTGTTAATAATTATTAATTTTCATTATTATATTATGTTTAATTTATTAATCAAGTTTTTCGTAATAACCTTTTGATTCATACATATCCGAGTATTTTATGAACTCTGATAGCTAGCATTATCGGACGAAACGTACGTTTGCCTGCTATCTGAGAAGAATAAAAATGACTGGTTCATTTTTCTTGGTAAGAAAAGAGTAAAAATATGTAAACTTGTCAATTAATGAACATTTAATACCGAAAATAGCTTTTATACAATGAAAGATGCATAAAGCAGTATTACCGTTATCATGTTGAGCGTATGTTTTTTTCAGTAAACGAAAAGTCGCGACCTTTCATAAGAAGCTTACAGCATTAACTTAAAAACATTACTGTAAATTACCCTCGACTCGTATTGATGAATAGATACAAAAATAATCTAATTAAATAAAGTTTCGGCAAAAAAAAAAAATGCTTTGTAGTACGAGCTCGTATTACAAGCTGACATGGTATCGAAGTATGAATTTTAAAACCCACAAGATAGAGCGCTGACTAGAATCTTGGGCTAACCATCCAAAAAAAATCGGGATGTGAACATCACATGACTTTCTTGTACGCCTATTAAGTTACAGATACACACGTTTTGCTACATTTCATTTGAAAGTGAGATACGATCTTTCAATTCTTTAATAAAGTGGGCAGTTACACAATTGCTTTAATATTAGTTTTTATTAACATAAAATATTTATACAATTATTAATTCCACAATCTCACATAAAATATTAGTAAAACTTTCTTAATAAAGGGACTTTTATTCCATTCCAATATGAGTAATAACTGGTATTAATAGATCAGTATCTCCATGAGTTGCTGATTAACAAAAGTTTCAGATTTGTGGTGTGTCTTATAAATAAAAATTAATAATAATTAATCTATTTTGTTTAGTGAACTCCTGTATACTGGTTACAAATGTTACAACGGGGACTTGAGTAATGGTGCTTCTGCAGCCACATTAGCCTGATCACACTATTCAGTTTCACTCTTAAAATGATTTTGAAAAGAACTTGTGCTTAACAACTGTAGTGGTCGAGCTCCTTTTCATAAAACCATCTACTTCGTAGCTATCTTTAATTAGGATAGGAAGAAAATTTACTGACTCCCTAGTACATGCTAGGACTGAAGTCTGACTGACAGTACATGTACTTACTATAGTTACCAAACTGTGGTAATTAATTAGGTACAGTATTATTAGAAATAATGATGTTTAAGTTATATTTAAACACAGCACATGATTGCAGTAATTTATTCAACTATCCATACACATCAGTGTATCCACAGTGAAGTATTAAACTAGACTGCTCCAACATGGCTCACTCAAGATGTAGTTGAAGAGATCATGACCTGGGCTAAAGTAAGGCAATGACAAACACACATTTAGTTATTGTTAACCTGCATCAGAAGAATTTTTGAAACTTTTTTCATAATACTGACACAAAAATTCAGGATTTATAATCACCAAATTCTATCAAAACCAGAAAATTTTGAACATGTAAAAAAAAAAATTGTAGTGAAATTAAGGACAAGTCTGAAATATTATCTAATAAAAACAATGATACTAAGCAAAAAGTAACTAACTTCCAAAAATTGTCCGTTCCAGAAAATTCATCATGAGGTGCTTTTTGTGCAAGAGATTTTTAAAAGTTACTTTACTTCAAAAGTTAGATTGTAATGAAACAAGAACACCGTGTTTAAAAATCAATTGTTTATAAGCAATTGAAAAAAAAAACTTGTGAAATAATCTTACCAATTTGTATTGGTTTAAATTAGTTACTATACATAAAACACCGCAAGTACTTTCAATTGGTTTTCATGTCTTAGCTATCCATTAAAAAAATTTCGCTTATGACTTGTATCCATGTAGTTTTCATTTCCTAAATCATTAATTACCGGAGGTCACCATACTAGTTCAATCAATTGTTTGTCAATCATATTTATTAATAGCATTTAGAATGGACATTAATAAAAATAATAAGTACAAAAAAAAAATAATACATGTAGTAGACTATAACAATAAAATGTTTACAAAAATTATTTAGGAATGCATAAACAATTTAAAAAATAATAACCTGAAGATAATATTTTTTTTTTTTTTTTGTCTTCAGTCATTTGACTGGTTTGATGCAGCTCTCCAAGATTCCCTATCTAGTGCTAGTCGTTTCATTTCAGTATACCCTCTACATCCTACATCCCCAACAATTTGTTTTACATACTCCAAACGTGGCCTGCCTACACAATTTTTCCCTTCTACCTGTCCTTCCAATATTAAAGCGACTATTCCAGGATGCCTTAGTATGTGGCCTATAAGTCTGTCTCTTCTTTTAACTATATTTTTCCAAATGCTTCTTTCTTCATCTATTTGCCGCAATACCTCTTCATTTGTCACTTTATCCACCCATCTGATTTTTAACATTCTCCTGTAGCACCACATTTCAAAAGCTTCTAATCTTTTCTTCTCAGATACTCCGATTGTCCAAGTTTCACTTCCATATAAAGCGACACTCCAAACATACACTTTCAAAAATCTTTTCCTGACATTTAAATTAATTTTTGATGTAAACAAATTATATTTCTTACTGAAGGCTCGTTTAGCTTGTGCTATTCGGCATTTTATATCGCTCCTGCTTCGTCCATCTTTAGTAATTTTACTTCCCAAATAACAAAATTCTTCTACCTCCATAATCTTTTCTCCTCCTATTTTCACATTCAGCGGTCCATCTTTGTTATTTCTACTACATTTCATTACTTTTGTTTTGTTCTTGTTTATTTTCATGCGATAGTTCTAGCGTAGGACTTCATCTATGCCGTTCATTGTTTCTTCTAAATCCTTTTTACTCTCGGCTAGAATTACTATAGAAGATAATATAGCTATCTATAATAATGGTGCTAGCATACACATTACGCCAGTGAAAAACAAAAAAAATATTGTTTGCAACTAATCTTATTTACAGTTTGCACACATTCTAGCACTGATTCACTCTACGATACTGTCACGGAGCAAGAAGACTGAACATGTAAATTACAAAATAAGACATTATTTTTTGTCACCGGCAGAAGGAAATCCGGAAGACTTTTAATGGATTGCATGTCAAAACTATCAATGACAGTCAAAGTCAAAAAGTCCAGTCATTGAAGAAGATTGGTGAATTTGCAGTATCTGTGCTACCGCATAGCACCCTTAACTCATTAAGAGGAGTTTTTGTTTGCTGTGATCTTCTAAATTGTACAGAAGAAGAAATAGTACAGGAAATGTCTAGTCAGGGAGTGATTCAGTGTCGCAGACTAACTATGAGAAGAAATGGTGAGGTTCTTCCTTCTGCCTCGCTTGTTTTGACATTCAATAGGCCTAATCTTCCTGAAAAGATATGAGCTGGCATACATCGGCTTTGTGTACGTGCATTCATTCCACAGCCTATGAGATGTTTTAAGTGTCAACAATTCGGACACACTGGAGCCAGATGTAAAGCGCAAGAAATTTGCATGTGTGGAATAAAAACACATGAGAGTGATCCATGTAAAGACCCCTCCAATCTGGATTAACTGCAAAGGGCACCACAACTTCCAATCAAGGAACTGCCCAGTATATAAATTGGAAATTGCCATTCAGGAAATGCTGCGTCGACCTTCTGGAGATGGATGTAACAGAAATAGCTGATGAGTTTAATACCCAGGAAGTTGTGGAGGTGAAGCAAATAAAGTGGCAGAGCAAGTAGAAGAACCTACACCTTCCCTTATATTAACATTTAATCTTATTCTAAAATAAAAGTAGGTTACTTGTTGGTTTCAGTATGACCTTTCATCCCTAACCCGCAAAGATGTTTCCACTATTAAGAGTATGGCCATACTACAACATTTTGTTCAAAAACTATAATCTGTGCTCGATGTGCCAAAGAAGGTCAAAATGACATGAACTACCAGGAAGAAGGAAAATGTGCTAACTGTGGGGAACACATTCAGCACTCTCGAGATTGCCCAACTTTTAAAGAAGAGAAGGCAATTCTCAAAATCTGTACGAAGCCGAAATTTCTTTTCAAGCTGCACAAAGAGAAAGCAAAAAAGAATACTGAACTCTCATAACCTGGTTAAATCAGATGTCAGTTTGGGTCACCGTTACATCAAGTAAAGCCCCTGGGAATGCAGGTAACCAACAGAGCGGATCCTGCAATGAGCTGAAAAAACTTGTTCAGATGTTATCTGATCAGGTTGCTACACTAATGCAACTATTTCAGAGTTAATGAAGATGAACAAAGAGTCAGTAATTGCAGCTAATGAAACTACTGCTAATGCAATCCCTTTTAAAGTTCCTGTACAGGAGGCAGTAAATACAGCTGGTGATACACTATCTAATAAGCTCCCTGTTAATGGAGACCACACAACCACCCCCTCTGGGGATACCATCTGCGACTTCCCATCTTTCAAAATCTTCCCCTCTATCACCTCGAATACTGGAAGATATACTTGAGGAACTATCAGACCCCAGGGCATCGGAGATTTTTAAAATAAAAAATTTGAAAAAGAAAAACCAGATCACTTGTGACTAATTGTTAGTGGTTTTGTCTGTGACTCTGTATCTATAGTTACCTTTATCTATGAGTATTATCTAGTGGAACGTTAGAGGTCTTCGGTCTCGCATTGAAGATATTAAGAGTACTGATGCATGCATATGAACCGTTAATAATGAGGTTCCAGGAAATGCACCTTCTACAAGATGCAACATCTGTGAGAGACATGACTGTCTTGTAGACAGTAAACAAGTGGAGGAGTTGCCATTTTCATGCAGAATGAGGTTTCGGCTACAAGGATACCACTAGCTACCCTCAGTCCTGCTGTTGCTATGAAAATCTTTGTCCCTTTCAAATTACATATTTGCAATTTGTATCTCTCACTGAACTGTGACTTCAATGCTCTGGACATATCAAAGCTCTTCACATAGATTCTATCGCCATCATTAATAGTGGGGATTTTAATGCCCATTACATTTCATGGGGCTTATCTTTCTGTTCCCCTCGAGGAAATATGATAAACAGAGTGGGTCAAGACTAAGACCTCTGTCTACTGAATGAGGGATCATACACATCCGTGTCCTTATTATCAGGTAAATTGTACAACATCAACCTCTCCTTATGCTAACCAAGTTTACTCCATCTTAATTTATTTGTGTGCGATGACAGTGATCACAGACCAATTATTATTGGTATTGGTTTTGACCATGAGGTTATCAAAAGGCCACAGAGGTGAATTATTGAAAAGGCAAATTGAAACGGTTACCATAAAGCCTTCCCACTACAAGGGTGTAGACACCCTTGATCAACTTACTTCTTTTATATCCCTGGTACTTGAGAATGCTAATAAATATACTTCAACATCTGGAAACCCCAGATATCCCTCCGTTCCTTGGTGGAATGATGACTGCCAAAACGCTATTTGGAAATGGTGACAGGCATTACACAAATTCAACCATAGGCCAACAAATGAACATCTACATTGCACCGTAAAGCTAAAGCAGTGTGTGTCATTGGGCATTCTTAGATGCTAAGAGAAAGTCATGCACAAAATATGTGGACACCATCTCACGCACTACTCCCACAACTAATACATGGAAGAAGCTCTGTGTAATTTGCAGATCACCAAAACAATCTACTCTCAGACTCATTCAAGAAGGAGAATTCATTTCATCTTCTTCTACAGTGGCCACTACCTTGACCGATTGTTTCCTCTCAGGGTCTCTCATTTCATCATACATTAATCAATTTCAGAGGTACAAGTTTCAGATTGAGGTATTATTGTTAGACATTAGTGATTTGGTCAGTGACTTAAATGCTCCATTTGCATTCAGTGAATAGTCACACGCACATAAAATCTCACATGACACCTCCCTGGACCTGACATCATTTGTCTCAGTATGCTCTCACAACTTCCTGCTTCAGCACTACAACACCTATTATATATTTATAATAGTTTATTCTTCGCAAAAGTCTTCCCACCAGTCTGGTGAGAAGCCTTTGTTGTAAAAGTACTTAAACTTGGAAAAATATACTCTCAAGCTACCACCCTATCTCCTTGATAAGTGTTTTATGTAAATTGATGGAGAAAATGGTGAACCGCAGGCTTCACCATTAAAAAAGTTTGTGGTAGTTTAGAGAGACATGTCCTTTTATCTCCAGAACAGTGTGGTTTCTGCCAAGGAAAATCTTCCATTGACCATTCAGTATCACTGGAAGCAACTATTCAAAATGCATTCCTACTTCGGCACCACCTCGTCGCTATCTTCTTTGATATCAGGAAGGCATACGACATGGCCTGGAAACTTAATATTCTAAACACCCTTAAAGAATGGGGAGTCAGGGGCAATATGCTTGCTTTTATTAGGTGTTTTTTAAATGACTGAACTTACCGTGTTCATATTGGAGTCTTTATCAGGTAGCATAATCTTAGAGAATGGAGAAATTCAAGAAAGTGTACAAGTGCCACCTTGTTATGTTATAGTCATGAACAATATTACTAAATGTGTGCAGCCACATGTTTCATGTTCTTTGTTTGTTGATGATTTTGCTCTATATATATATATATATATATATATATAATATGTCCGGCCACAGTAGAGACTACTACAGAACACGATATCTCGCCTTGAAGCTTGGTCTAAGATTACCAGCTTCACCTTTTCACATGAGAAAACAAAATGTATAGTCTTTTCTTGCCTGTGGGACCCTTCACTCTGCAATTTTTTTTTGATGGAGAGCTAATTTCTATTTCTCCTAATGTTAAGTTTTTAGGTTTTTTTTTGATAGCTGTCTTAAGTGGGTCAAACACATAAAACAATTAAAATCAAAGTGTTCCAAAATTCTAGATATGCTGTGAGTCCATAGCAACACCAGTCGAGAAGCTGATAGATCATGTATGTTGTAACATGTAATATTTTTATTATTTCTTGGTTTGTTCCCATTTAGATTGTGTTACCTACTCTTCAGCACGTCATGATTTTTTTGTCTTGCTACAGGCTCTTTTAGATCAAGTCTGTCAATAGCACACATGAGTGCGGTGAACCATCACTTTGGGATAGATGGGACCAACTTCTAACATCTTACTTTGCCTGTCTTAAGAGCAATCGAATCACCCGGCTTTTAATGCAATTGTTGGAAATCCTAATTTACAAAGGTATGAAGACCAACCACATTATACTGCATCGATGGGTGTTCATACCTGGTGTATATTAACCTTATAAAAGTTGACTCACCTTCTATTTTTCCAATGCATCCCTGTTCATATCCACTGTGGAGAATCAATCTATCAAAACCACTTGTCTTACAGCAAATGTTTTACCATATTCTCTCAAAGACAAACCCAGACACAATAGTATACACAGATGGATCGAAACAGAATGATACTGTTAGATACGCATTTGCTGTGAATGGCAGAACCTATATTATTACGTTTGGTCAACGTAATATTACAAGTATTTATTGCTGAACTGTACGATATCAATAAGGTTTTAACTATTGTTAACTAACAATAATATTGTTATTCACTGTGATATGCTTACATCCTTATAGATTGTGTAAGTTATGGGGCCTTGCATCTTAAATATAAACTGCCCAGAAACATTCAATAAATCTTGGGCAATGATAAGAAAATTTTAGACCAGGTATTATTATTTCTTAAGGCCGTCTGTTTACACTTGGATATTTGATTTACTGTAGTGTGCATTAGCTCTTCATGCTAATTGCCATGTAACAGTTGGAAGTTTTATTATTTTAATTAAGATGCAAAACATAATACATGGTTGTTTATAGAAACAAATGTGTCATGTGTGGGTGATGATGAAAAAAACAAAAAAAAAAATCAACCCTAAGTATTTAAAAAAATTCACCTGTGATATGACTGAAGTCACATTGTAACTGAATATGAGCACAATCAACATTATGGTATATTAATGTTCTTAATAAGGTGGAAGCAGATGAAAAAGTAAAACTTAGATACTTGGTTTTTAAATCATTAAAGGCTAAGTTACTGACATAAAAACATAAGCCTAAACTATCCAGATCAGTCTACAACCTATTAAGATTCTTAAATGAATATACTATATCATCTGCTGGCCTCTGTGGTGTGAGTGGTAGCATCTTGACATTTCATCTGGAAAAACATGATATAAATTATTTTTCTATTGAATGTATGAAATAAATAATGAAATTTAAAATTAGAATTTGACATAAAAAATTTAAATATTGAAATTTGAAATGTTTAAAATACATTAATACATCATTTTTCTGCATAGTTTTGACTACCTTGAAGATCTCCCAATTTTCATGAGACATAAATTCATTAATGTAAACAAGTTTATCTTGATATCCATCCAATATCAGAAAATTTAGGTTTTTTGATTATTTACCAGTAATTCATCTTTAGTACAAAAACGATTAAATTTGACTTTAATTGGAGGTTATGTGTGTGTCAGCAATTCTTAATAAAATTCTGTTATAATTGTCAGTCATTCCTTAATTTAACTAAAACCCAATTGCAGATGATAATTCTATTCAAAATATTAAAAATATGCTCAGTTTTCTCAAAAATGGGGATCCTGATAACCAAACAATTCTTTCTCAAGTATTGATTTATATTACAAATTTCAATATTTAAATTTTTTATGTCAAATTCTAATTTTAAATTTTCATTATTTATTTCATACAATTCAATAGAAAAATAATTTATATCATGTTTTTCCATTTTTGATTTCATGGAAGTCATAATTTCATAAACATTATCAATAAATCTAATAATATCCCTTTGTTCTTGTTTCAATTTTACAACTGCCTTTTCAATATTTAATTTACTTAAAATCAAATCCAATTTTTATCAACTGATAAACTCTCTTTAATTTGCTTTTCCCCTTCTTTTTTCCTCCTCCTTAACTAGATGTTATTCCTGATGCAATTTAAAATTTCTGAATTATTAATTCATTTAACAATTTTACTAAATAAAAATAATAATTTTGAATAATACTGTACGTGCAAAAAACAAAATTATAACCAGCAACTTTATTTCCACCTGATAAATAGCTTATTTAAGAACCGTGAAATAACAAAAATGAACCGAGCTCTACAAAGACAAATCTACTCACTCTGACATCTGACTGTTAACTTAAATTAAACTGCATTCTTTAAAATCTAATAGTGATGTAGTATTTGGAATGTCTCAGGGAAAAGGAAGCAATCTAAAAATTGAAAGGTATGAAATAAAGTAACATACAAATTGCCTAAGCGACATTAAATACACCAGTTTCTCTATATCATCATAGCTAAACAAGACCGGGTGCAGTTTTACTGCATACTGTTGGCATTTATAAGTGGCAATTGATGCTACTTATAAGAAAATTAACTTATAACGATAAATTATGTGTATAACACATAATTTTGAATATACATAATTTTGAATTATGTATTAATTCGTATTAATACATAATTAATACATATGTATTAATACATAATTTTGAATTATGTATTAATTCATATTCAACACATTCACTATTTTGTTCATGTTTTAGTTGAAAGCTTCATCAGATCACATGTAACTGACAACTGTCATCACAGTCAATTGTTTATAGGCAATCTGTCAAGATAAACGTAATCAGAATCACAAGTCATGCACTAACATGCCTAGTTTAGAAGTATGCAGGTCATTCAGCTGTATGCTGGTTTTCACTTGCCTCACCAAAATGTTACTAGCTGTATAATGAACATTTTTACTCAGAGAAAGCAACTAACACAGTGCAAATAATGCTTTATAAATATCACAGCCATTAAAACTGCTGGGGGAAATGGCGAAAGAAACAAATTAAAGTATCTTTTCCTATTTTAAACTATGCATTTTATAGTCTCTACTAAGTGGGGGGAAAAATTAGATTAAAAAATACATTTCAAACAAATTGAAAATAATTCAAAATTTCGTTTAAAATAATTTTTTTACTCTAAACATCGGCATCATTAAAGTAATTTCGTGGATAAAAATGTAAATTAGATCGTAAACAAACGGCTGCAACTAAGCTTGTGGGTTAAATAACAAAATTACTTACCAAAACAATACAAGTAATGACGACAAAACAGCAGCACAAGTACAAACTTAATTTTTTTCAAACGATACTCGGAAACACCTCGACGAAAGTATCACTGAAAACAAAAATAACTAAAAAAATCATGGATCTGTAGTCTTAATTTGTAGATAGACGCGATACTCTGCACACAACTACTAAATGATCATATAAAATAGCAGTAACATCATTAACGAAAAACGCATTTAATTCTTTATCCCGCCGATAGAGTATCTTTTACATTAGAAAATATATAAAATCAAAGTAATTTCCCATACTTCACTACAGAAATATTTTAACGTAAGAATAAAGTTGTTTCCAAAACATTTTGTTCATTAAGGGTTCACTTAACGAAGCCTAAAAGAAGATAGTTCCGCTCAAACGGCTCACCATTCCCCGGTTGGAACTCTCGGCTGCCGTTCTCCTCAGCCGGTTCGTTCAGCATGTTATCGACCAGCTCAAGAAGTCTGACATGACAGTGTTTCTATGGACCGACTCCTCGGTAACTCTCGCCTGGATCAACTCTCCCCCTTCTCGATGGAAGGAGTTCGTTCGAAATTGAGTTGCCCTCATTCAGGAGCTCACGCCTACTGGTCGATGGCGGCTCATACCCGGGAAGGAAAATCCTGCAGACTGTGCATCAAGAGAATTGTCAGCAGTTCAATTCGTTCAGTTTACTCTGTGGTAGTCCGGCCCTTTTTGGCTCATTCAAGACTCATCTCATTAGCCTATGCTCGAGGTTACTCTTGATCCAGACACCTCTCGAGGAACTCTCAGGGATCTCTCTAGCATCCTCTCGGTCACCGCAAGACTGGGACATATTAGACAGATATTCATCGCTCTCTCGACTCTTGCGTATTACGGCTATCTGTCAACGCGCCCTTGCCCGGTTTCGGTGCCTTCTCGGCTCCTCTCTGCTCTCGTTAATAACGCCGGCTGACCTGGAGGCTGCTCAACTCTTCTGGGTTCGCTCCACTCAAGCCACCCATTTCGCTGCTGAACTCAAACTTCCTGCTCAAGGCCAAAAATTATCAAAATCGAACTCGCTCATCCGCCTCAACGCGTTTATTGATTGGAGTGGGATACTCAGAGCTGGTGGTCGTCTCCAGCTTGCTCTCATAGGGGAAGACTCCAAGCATGCCATCATATTACCTCGTCACGCTCGACTCTCTCATCTGCTTATCCAGGTTGCTCATCTTCAGACTCTCCATGGAGGAACTCAGCTCACTTTAGCTCAACTTCGTCGTCACTTCTGGATTCTTGGTGGCCGCGCGCCGGTTCGCTCTTTCATCTTTAACTGTGTGGTCTGTGCTCGCTTCAGGGGTCAGAGAGCTCAACAACTGATGGGTCAACTTCCTGTATGCAGGGTGAATCCCGCTCGTGCCTTTCTCTCCACGGGAGTTGACTATGCAGTTCCAGTTTCTATTAAGTCTTGAAAAGGTCGCGGACATAAGTCCTTTAAGGGCTGGTTGGTCATTTTTATGTGCATGGTCACATGTGCATTCACTTAGAGCTAGTATCAGACTATTCCTCCGACGGATTCATCTCGGCATTCCGGCGGTTCTTCTCGCGTCGAGGTCGCTGTCAGTCTTTATACTCTGATTGTGGAACCAACTTCATTGGAGTCGATCAATCAATAACTAAAACGGCTATTTTCTCGCGGGACTCTGGAATATGCAGCTCTATCGTCTGTGTCTGTGTTACTCAACGATGGCACTCAGTGGTCGTTCAATCCTCCTGGTGCTCTCATTTTGGAGGAAAATGGGAAGCAGCAGTGAAATCAGTGAAGTTTCACCTTGCTTGCACAGTCCGGGACGTTGTGCTCACGTACGAGGAGCTCAGCACGCTTTTAACACAAATTGAGGCCGTACTCAACTCTCAGCCGCTCGAACCACTCTCAGAGGACCCGGACGATTTCTTGTCGCTCACACCAGGTCACTTTCTCATTGGGGAGGCTCCCATTACGATACCAGGACCTTCTCTGCACCAGCTTCCAATCTCTAGACTCATTCGATGGCAGCTCATTCAACAACGTCTACAGTCGTTCTGGAAGGCCTGGTCATCTAGTTATCTTCAGCAGCAGCAGTCCATCTCCAAGTGGCACCACCCCACTCACGACATCTCAGTTGGCTCCTTGGTCCTGCTCACAGATGAGCAGTTTCCCCCTTCAAAAAGGCCGCTTGTCCGTGTTCTTGCTCTTCACCCTGGGAAGGATGGGCTCACTCGAGTGGTTACACTTAAAACCGCTATCTCTACTCTTACAAGAACTATCTCAAAACTTGCTCTTCTGCCCATTTGCCCCCAACCCTGATAACACTAATGAGAATTCTATGTTGCCGTCCGAAATTCGTCAACAACTCCATTGCTGACTGCCGGGGGAGAATGTTCAGTTTTTGGTCAAGGTCGCAGACACACCGTTGATCGAGAAACCACAGTTTTGCCGATTTCTCAATAACGGGCTAGGATTTGTCAACAAATCAGTGAATGGTGTTATGAACAACATAACACAAGGTTGTTTATTATTACAATTCTGACCTGTGTGCGAAATACGATGTCAGCTGTTTGTCGGTCAGTTCTCTTCGTGCGTTGTGTGTGTTAGCTTCGGTGCTGAGTACATTGTTTTTTTGTTATCAATAAATCGTCGGGTCAAGCTCTTTACAAGATTTAAGTTTATCTAAAGACTTTATTTAATTTTTACTTACTGCTCGCGGCTGTTTCTGTATTGTCGGATATAATATATAAAAACTAAAATTAGATTATTTTTTAAGTAAAATGTTGTACTCGGTAAGACTGGTCGTGTTATGTTTTTCGTGCTCTAAGTTAATTATGTGTTTGAATTCCTGTTTTTTTTTTATTTTGTGAATGTAATGTTTATTCACTTATTATCAGTTAAGTCTTCTGTTCTTGTAGCATAAATGTTATTTGCCGTATTGTTTTCCTTTATTATAGTTGATGCATAAACTGTTCTTGCGTTTCTGGTATAATTACAAATTTAACAAACTTTAAATAATGTTGATGTGCTGTTTTATTTTTTTTCCTCTCCTTTTGTAATCACTACCCAATCCAGACCACCAGATCCTCTCAGAACAAAATAAAATTATGGATTTAAAAAAAGGAAATAGGACAGAATGCTTTGGTTGGAAGTTATATTTGACATCAAATTGTGGAGTAAGACATAAATTGAGGATTACTATGAGTACAAAATAAGAAATGTAAAACACATTAAAAGTAAGAAAGTAAAACAGGTTTTTGAAATAAAATTATATAAACTATAGTATTTTTAAAACAAATTTTATTATATAAAAATCAAAGAAAATGAAATATAGAATGGAAGAGATAATGAGGATTTAAACATTAAAATAAGAAAACATAATATAATAAAACTTATTTTTGTTTAAATTGAATAATTATGAAGATTACATAAACTGAGGTGGGTGTGGAAAACAGATTTACATAATCAACAAGAGCTTGATACAGAAAAAAATTGGCTAGATTTCTATTTTATTTCTAGATGCTAGGAGGAAATTCTTAAAAGTATTTCTGTGAAGTGTAACACCAGAAAGTTGGGCACAATACATTAGAAATGTGTTGAGTGTAAATTCAAAGAAGAAAAGAATGATTAGAACAAAATAAAAGATTAGCACAAAATACAAACAAATGGAAAAAACACCAAATGAAACACAAATGAATGATCACCAGTGAATGAACACCAATATGAATGATTACTCAGAAGAAAAAATTTTGATCCTCTTTTCTCTTAGCCAAACTGGAAAATTCTGGGAAAGTACTAAGACATTTATTTATTATTATATTTTTCTGCATTTATTCATAATAATCATCAAGTATTTTCATGCATACATCGTATGGAGCCTGTACATATGCTGAAAAAAAAAAAATGAATTTTAAATAATTTACTCAATTGTAATTACAAATAAAAGAAAAATAACCAAAATAGTATTTTAGTAAAATTAATTAAAATGACAAGTAATAATTTAATCTTAAAAGTATATATAACAATAGAAGACATTTGTAAAACATTGCATAATCATGAGATTGCTTTGTGTAGTAATTTGTGCGAGTCAAGGGTGCAATAGACAAATGGTATGAATTGTCTCTGGAAGGTAGGATAAGGACTGGTAAATACAGTAGAATATACTGAAGTGTGAACAAGTTGTAAGGATTACCAAGTGTCTTCTTAATTTGCATTGGAACATGATGATGGTAGTAATCATAGCAACTTAAAATATTTGAATTTTTTCTAAAAAAATTATTCTATTTTTATACAGTATTTTGATGTTGTGGATATAATTTTTATTCTTTATTCATCTTTAATTTTAAATTTATTTGATATGCAGCTGGTAATGTTTTTGTAAAAAAATGATGAACATACTATTGTATCAGAGAAATCTCATAAAAAGAATATATTTTGTCAAAATCAATTGTTTGCACTTATTCCTTCCTCCTATAACTTTGTAAAGAAATTTCAGAGGATATCTGCTTCTTCAGAATAAATTTTTATATAAAAAAAACAAACTATATTTATAAATAAATACTCTGCTCTGATGCACTTTGCTATTATTTAATGAAACTAATGTTTTGATACTAATTTGAATTCATTTTTAAACACAGATTTCTGAATAATTCAAAATAAATCGTAATTTTCTGTAGCCAGTCAATATATTTGAATAAACATAATTAACAGTTCATTAATTATATTTTCCTTGCTGTTTTATATTATGTACTTTTTTTATAGTGTTAGCCAGCTAGCTAAATTTATTACTATTGATCTTTGAAAGGAAAGAATAAACAAATATATTTTAAGATTTATAATAAGGTAGGTGACTGTAACAAAAAAATTTAAAAAAGTACTATTTATGAACGACAGATTGAAACTTTAACAAATGCTCTCAGGATTATTTGCAAGTATGTAAATACAAAAAATTGTATTATGCTGATCACATTATGGAAAATAAACACATATTTTCAAATGTACAAAATATGTCAATATTAACCCTGGAGTAGTTGCGCGGTTAACAGTTACATGAATGGTCGCATGGTTGACCAGTGTCACCCACAGAATGATTTTGTTTTTGGTATCCTATAATTTAATTACTTACTTAATTATTGTAATAAGGATAAAATCAAAACCTAAACCGACAACGATTGTTAACGTCTATATGCCTACAAGCGCCCATGATGATGATGAGGTAGAGTGTGTATACGAAGAGATTGATGAAGCAATTAAACACATAAAAGGAGATGAAAATTTAATAATAGTTGGAGATTGGAATGCAAGCATTGGAAAAGGCAAGGAAGGAAATATAGTGGGTGAATACGGGCTGGGAAAAAGGAATGAAAGAGGGGACCGACTTATAGAATTTTGCACGAAGTATAATTTAGTAATTGCCAACACCCAATTTAAAAATCATAATAGAAGAATATACACTTGGAAAAAGCCAGGGGATACTGGAAGGTATCAGATAGATTATATCATGGTTAAGCAAAGATTTAGAAATCAACTCGTTGACTGCAAAACTTACCCTGGAGCAGACATTGATAGCGACCATAATTTGGTGATAATGAAATGTAGATTGGGGTTTAAAAACCTGAAGAAAAGATGTCAGATGAATCGGTGGAATTTAGAGAAGCTTGAGGAAGAGGAGGTAAAGAAGATTTTTGAGGAGGACATCGCAAGAGGTCTGAGTAAAAAAGATAAGGTAGAAAATGTAGAAGAAGAATGGGAGAATGTTAAAAAGGAAATTCTTAAATCAGCAGAAGCAAACTTAGGCGGAATAAAGAGAACCGGTAGAAAACCTTGGGTTTCAGACGATATATTGCAGCTGATGGATGAATGTAGAAAATATAAGAATGCTAGTGATGAAGAAAGTAAAAGGAACTATCGGAAATTAAGAAATGCTATAAACAGGAAGTGCAAACTGGTGAAAGAAGAGTGGATTAAAGAAAAGTGTTCAGAAGTGGAAAGAGAAATGAACATTGGTAAAATAGATGGAGCATACAGGAAAGTTAAGGAAAATTTTGGGGTACATAAATTAAAATCTAATAATGTGTTAAACAAAGATGGTACACCAATATATAATACGAAAGGTAAAGTCGATAGATGGGTGGAATATGTTGAAGAGTTATACGGAGGAAATGAATTAGAAAATGGTGTTATAGAGGAAGAAGAGAAAGTTGAAGAGGATGAAATGGGAGAAACAATACTGAGATCTGAATTTAAGAGAGCATTAAAAGATTTAAATGGCCGAAAGGCTCCTGGAATAGACGGAATACCTGTAGAATTACTGTGCAGTGCAGGTGAGGAAGCGATTGATAGATTATACAAACTGGTGTGTAATATTTATGAAAATGGGGAATTTCCATCAGACTTCAAAAAAAGTGTTATAGTTATGATACCAAAGAAAGCAGGGGCAGATAAATGTGAAGAATACAGAACAATTAGTTTAACTAGTCATGCATCAAAAATCTTAACTAGAATTTTATACAGAAGAATTGAGAGGAGAGTGGAAGAAGTGTTAGGAGAAGACCAATTTGGTTTCAGGAAAAGTATAGGAACAAGGGAAGCAATTTTAGGCCTCAGATTAATAGTAGAAGGAAGATTAAAGAAAAACAAACCAACATACTTGGCGTTTATAGACCTAGAAAAGACTTTTGATAACGTAGACTGGAATAAAATGTTCAGCATTTTAAAAAAATTAGGGTTCAAATACAGAGATAGAAGAACAATTGCTAACATGTACAGGAACCAAACAGCAACAATAAGAATTGAAGAACATAAGAAAGAAGCCCTAATAAGAAAGGGAGTCCGACAAGGATGTTCTCTATCTCCGTTACTTTTTAATCTTTACATGGAACTAGCAGTTAATGATGTTAAAGAACAATTTAGATTCGGAGTAACAGTACAAGGTGAAAAGATAAAGATGCTACGATTTGCTGATGATATAGTAATTCTAGCCGAGAGTAAAAAGGATTTAGAAGAAACAATGAACGGCATAGATGAAGTCCTACGCAAGAACTATCGCATGAAAATAAACAAGAACAAAACAAAAGTAATGAAATGTAGTAGAAATAACAAAGATGGACCGCTGAATGTGAAAATAGGAGGAGAAAAGATTATGGAGGTAGAAGAATTTTGTTATTTGGGAAGTAAAATTACTAAAGATGGACGAAGCAGGAGCGATATAAAATGCCGAATAGCACAAGCTAAACGAGCCTTCAGTAAGAAATATAATTTGTTTACATCAAAAATTAATTTAAATGTCAGGAAAAGATTTTTGAAAGTGTATGTTTGGAGTGTCGCTTTATATGGAAGTGAAACTTGGACAATCGGAGTATCTGAGAAGAAAAGATTAGAAGCTTTTGAAATGTGGTGCTACAGGAGAATGTTAAAAATCAGATGGGTGGATAAAGTGACAAATGAAGAGGTATTGCGGCAAATAGATGAAGAAAGAAGCATTTGGAAAAATATAGTTAAAAGAAGAGACAAACTTATAGGCCACATACTAAGGCATCCTGGAATAGTCGCTTTAATATTGGAAGGACAGGTAGAAGGGAAAAATTGTGTAGGCAGGCCACGTTTGGAGTATGTAAAACAAATTGTTGGGGATGTAGGATGTAGAGGGTATACTGAAATGAAACGACTAGCACTAGATAGGGAATCTTGGAGAGCTGCATCAAACCAGTCAAATGACTGAAGACAAAAAAAAAAAACTTAATTATTAATCTTTATGCCTTACTTTAATGTTAGAAAGGGTTTATAAATAAAAACAATCATGAAAGAACTTGAAAAATATATTGTAAAAGCAAACAAAAGCATTTTTAAGTGCAAGTAAAAGTCACAAATTTACCGTAAGTAGATTCTATTATAAAAGCAAACATATTTTTAACTGTTATGAATATCATAAATTTAATACATAATACAAATATTTTAAAAACAATTTTGGCAAAATGATCATTGCACATCCACTTTTCACATTTATCACACCATTTCCTTGTGGTTTTATCTCTTTGTCGCCCACAGTCATGGCAACGTCCTCTAGCACCTTCTCTTCTTTTTGTTGCATTGAAGTATCAAGAAGGATACATGCCCGGCGCCTTAATTCAATAGGTAGTTGCAATATTGTAGACCTATATTGAATTTGTGGTTTAACCATTTCCCATGCCAAATTTTGTAAAAATATACTTCTGCTCACTTTATTTTTTGTATTCGATTTGTAAATACAAAGTGCATTGATCGCTGAAATATTTAATAGATTAAAAAACACAACCATTGGCCATCGACGAGTATTTCTTTGCACATTGTACCTCGCTAATAGTTGGTCAAGTAAATCAACCCCAATTTTAGTGTGGTTATAATATGTTACGATTTCAGGCTTAGACAACTCACCTGTTTCCTCATCGATATAATTGTCGTGATGTAATGTTGAGGTTAGAAGAACTGCCCGATTCCTTTTTGGACAGTAAGAAACTAGTTTGCAGTCTTCTTGAAAACCACACATTGACGAGAATGCAGAACGGTGTTTGTTTGGCTGAAATTCCTTTGGGATTTCAGTTTTGTTTTACCGGAGGGTACCAACATATGTGAGCCCTTTAGTTTCTAACAATTTTTTGGCCATCGGAATACTGCTGAACCAATTGTCTCCAGTTATATTCCTGTGGGATCCTTTTACCGGTTCCACCAATCTCAGCCGGTATGGACCGTCCGGCTGAACACCCACATATGTTTCCAAGTTGAAAGTGTATGCCATTTTAGCATCTACTAGTGCAAATGTTTTGATGCCGTATTTAGCTGGCTTATTTGGAATGTATTGCCTGAATGGGCATCCGCCTCGGAAAGCTAATAATTGCTCATCTATGGTCATATATTGACTGGGAATGAAGAATTTGGGGAAGTTATTATTTACAATTTCAAACACCTCTCTGATTGGAGCAAATTTATCAATTTCTCTACGTGAAGCTCTATCATGCATATTATCAAATCGTAAACATCTCAGTAGAAAAGCAAATCTTTGCCTACTCATTGAAAGATAACATGACTCCATGCCGTTTCCCTTGGAATTGTCCCACAATTTTTGAACATTAGTCCTGGACATCCCGTAACTCCCTATCAAATATAGTAGACCAAATAAAGCTCGAAGCTCAACTTCATCTGTTGTCCTGGCATCTCTATCTCGTGAATATCTACTTTTGAAATTGTTTATGTAAATATTTGTTGAACTCACAATCAACCCATAAACATTGCTATCTAAAAAAAGGTCAAGTAATTTGACTTCTGAATTTATCTTCGAGGCTGTTCCTTTTGGGCCAGGGAGGTGCGTTATGATATTTTCTGAGCGGGTTTTGACGTTTTTTTAGGTAAACACTTCAACCATTTTGTTTTGCCATCTAAAATGAATTTTGTGACTCACCCTCGTAATCATCGTCTTCATCAGCTGACTGCTCGGAATTCATATTGTGATCACTCTCACTTAGATGATCTATCTCGCCTGAATCCGATTCTTCGGGATCCCTTTCTTCCTCTTCATCAGATAATTCTTTGAGCCACTGCTGCCACATTTTGGGATCTGATGAGTACTCAACTTTTCTTTTGTTAGTTTGTGACATGATCTATGTAAAAATAAAAATAAAATAGGGTTTTGGTATTATTTCTATTGGAAGGAAAAAACTAAATAGATGAAAAATAACAAATTGATAAATATCTATCTCATAAAACAAATTATTAAAGAAAAAATTACTTACCGGTAAAATAACTTAAAAGGTCGCGTGGGGGACACTTGTCAACCAAACTAGGTTTGAGGTGAAATACCTTTCTTAGTTGAAGGGTAAACTGAACGACGACACTGTAGATTCCAACAATAGGGTCTTCTTGAAAGATACTGGAAGGGACAGAATGGTGGGGGTTATGGAAAGGGAATAACCCTTAAATAATGGCAGGTGGGTAACAACTGTCAACCATGCGACTACTCCAGGGTTAACAAATCAATAATAAGAGATAAATGTAATTCCCATACACCAAAATAAAAATAGTTGTTATAAATAACAGATATGAAAATATAATTAATTAATGGATTGTTAATATTTGAACATAATAATGGCTTTAAGACAACAACATAAGCAATTTAAATTAAACAAACATTTATTTTTAGAAATGTATTCAAATGCTGTACCAAAAAATCTGATGTGGACCCCACATGACTTCCTTATATGCCTATTAAATTACATTTACGCATTTTTTTAAAATGAAAAATAAATCAAATTTTATTTCATTAATAACTTCTGATATTTTGTATTTATTGTTATTATTGAATTATTATTTATCGTAGAACCTTTTTAATAAATTATTCATAAATCAATATATTTAAATTTAAAAAAAAAAATGTTAAAAAAAAGGAGATGAATTCTGATTCGAACCAATGTGCCTTTCTCTTGTACGATCCAAATATTTCATTAATTAAAATTTTATTTGGCTATAATTCTGAAACCAAAAAAATAAGTACCACTTATGATATAATCATTGAAAAGCTCTCAGTGATGGCTTATTACTGCAGTTAAGAAAAAGTCTTCCTTTACTTTGTACAAGGAAGTAAAAATTATTTTCATTTTCTAAAAACAGACTGTAAAGCAGCAAAGCAGTTTATTTCTCTTTCACTTGAATGAGAGTATAAGAACACATTAGTAACCTTGGATGTCAAGCCATGATGTTCATTCACAAAATTATAATATAATTTTTAATTTGAAAAGAGAAATATCAAAGTTATATGCTACATTTGGTCAAGAACAGAAGAATGGAGATAAATTCTGTTTGCAGCCAGTGTACTGCTAGACTATTTTCAACTGTCTTCTTTGCTGTTGCTAGCTGTTATCTAATACTTCACTCCTTCATTGTTTGTTACTATTACAATTATATATTATTCATAGTCAAATTTTTAGAGGATGGAAATTATATACGTTGAAGAACTTTCTACTTAACAATTTAAAAACAAAATTGATAAATTTCAATATCTTCCGATAAAAGGGATCATATTAGTTTTGCAGTATATCTAACAACAAAAATTATTTTAAATAAGTTTTTAAATAAATTCAACATTAGGAATTTTATTGTTTTTATTATATCAAATGTACTTATGGACATATTTTAACAAAGATGATGAAATGTTTTATGATAGGTTAAAAAGAGTTAGACCTTGGCAGGATTTGAGACTAGTTGATCTAGAAGTCAGGTGTTAACATTACAGAAAATTGCTGGTCAGTTGAGGTAAATTGGTGCCTGTTCAAAGTTGATGATGGGAGCCAAGATTATGGTAATGTCAGCATCTCTTTTCATAAAAAATCTGTCAAAGATTCTAGAAAAATTGAAGTTTGGGTATTATTGACCAAAATTACTTTATGCACTTGAATATTTTTTTAACAGAAGGATGGAATTTTGAGGGGAATTTATTATCTTTATGAAGCAGATGTCTCTACCTCATTGATATGGCTTATTGAATCAAGCTTAAGTTGAATGGTTTAGTAAAACATCATAATCATATTTATTGGTTTGATGTTATAATTATGTAGAAGGAATTTACAGAGTTCCAGTTTACTGTTCATAGAGATACATAATTACAACATCAATTTAGTTTTGAATTTTTGCTAATTTAAAAATTTTATTACCAAGATGCTTACCAAATATTAATGTGCTTGTTTATCCGAACTTGTGAACTTAAAATACAAATTATTATATAAAAATAACAAAATGGCAGACAGGGAGAGAGCGAAGGAGAAATTGCCATTTTCCCTAAAGATATTTTTTGTTTAGTATAACACGTAGAATATGAAAAAGTATAGCCAGCCTGCCATTTTAGAAACACTCTGTATATATATATATATATATATATATATATATATATATATAATATATATATATATATTATATGAATATAATACATATATATACATATATATATGTTAATTATGAAAAACTGAAAATTGTGATGTATATTCATATTAGGAATTGAAGAAACCAGTTTTCAGCTGTTTTTATATTATTACAAGTTATTCCACTGAACTGTTAAAAATAAATCAATAATGTAGGTTTAATGTTTACTTTTACAAAAATGTAAAAGTATATTTAGATCATTGAATGTGTAATAAGCAAACAATATGTTTACCTGGGAAATTTACATGTCTACACCCTTCACAAAAAAAAAATTATTAAGGTAGATATTGTAGATGTAAAATAATATTTTTAAAGTATTACTTACTTTTATTATTACATACTTGGTATTTTTGTAATTCACAATAATTAGAAAATATTCTGTAATTGCCGAATTCATCTTTACCACACAAACCAGGAACTATATTTCTAGGACAACCAAACAAACATCCTTTTTCGTTACGATTTCCTTTTTCGTTAGGATTTTTACATGTTATGTATGTCAATGCTATTATCACAGAAAACAAAAAAGAAGTAAATAAAAAATATCATATGTTTTTTATAAAATAAAAAAATTCAAATTTTTTATTTGAATTTTCTATGTAACTATTTCAAACATAGATAATATTAAATTTTCATTAAAAAATAATAATAGTGATAGTATTTAAATATTATTAAATTTGTTGGGTTATGTTTGCTTAAGAGATTTTTGGTTAGTTCTATTCTATGTTTCTAACAGATCTATTAATAATTATTTGATTTCTGATAATTTCCCACAAATATTCTATGTTTTTGAATTTTCTCTTTATTTTAGATGCTGAGTTGTATACTGAATAAGTATTAAAAAATCGGATAATACTGTTCTCAACCGCTGATGATTCACTTTTTAAGAAAATAGAAAAAATAAAACAAATTTTTGACAAAAAACTATATTACTGCTAATATAATTGTGGTTTGATTTTAAGTTCAACTGTGATCTAAAGTCTCAACTGTGGATGTTACTTCCTTTTTTTTCAAAGTATATTACTTTGCTTGCAGGTTAGGAAAAAATGTTTTGTACACTGGTGTATGAGATAGCCTTTTCATTAACTGAACATATTATGCTCTGCAGAGCTAGAAAATTGATGACAGAGTTTTCCTAGTGGAAAGTGATTTGTATGCTGTGATAATATTTATGATGCTGAAATAACATTATCACTCTTCAAAATGTTATTGACATGTATGCAGGTTGTTTGATAGAAATTTCAGCAAAATTCTTTGCAAACTGCGAATTTCCTTTTGAAGATTTATTAATGATTATTTTTGTAAAAACTGTTACTTATGATTGGGATTTTAGGCTGCAAACAGTAATTATTGTAAGCATCTCTAATGAAATGGTTCTTATTACTTTGGCTTAATCTCTGAAATCACAGCCAAGCATAACCGTTTTTACCCCTTCGATAAACGATTGACAGACTTCCCTTTTGATGGTTTTTAGTTATATAAACTATATCTAGCTTAAATTTTATTTTTCTGCTTTAGAAAAAATTCAAACAATATTACTACTTCCAAAAAATATTATAGCCAGAAATTATTTCATATAATGTAAGCAATAACAAAATTTAATCAATACCATAAAATTTGCTAACAAATTTTCAAAACAGCATTTTACACTATTTTTGACCATCGTTGAGTTCAGGGCAGCATATAATTATTAAATGATTAAATTGTAATAGTACTAACTTATATAAAGCTTATGAATAAATGTACATCATAAACAACAGACAATATAAACTAATATAGTCTTTATGATAACCAGTCAAGGATAGCTGATGTCACATTATCTCTGGTTCCCAGGCTACAATTTACAATGCAAAGAATCCCACAATAAAAAATTATGCGCGAGGAGAACATCTTCTTCATTACATTATGGAAGAGTTCATATGAATTAAATTGCTTCCTGAATCCCAAGTGCCACTGTTCTGTGACCAGATAATTATCTATTAATCATCTGTTAGCTGCCTTGTCAGCATATAACTTCTTACTTCTTGATGTCATCTCCTTCTTGAGCTTTCTTTTCACTGATAATTTGATAGATAATAACGTTAAAGATTTTTCAGCTATCTACCCTAAATCTATGTTATAGATTTTTCATCCACCTCTTGGTGAAGTTCATACATGCATGAACCTCACCAGCTGTTTCCTTCCAATTCTCTCCACAATTATTTCATCAACACCCATTCTTCATCAAATTTCCTCTTTCCTGACCTGCCTGCTTGGACACCTCTGGTTGCACAATATAAGTAATCCATTTCCAACACTTCCAATCTCTCTCTGCTTCTCCCATTCAGCTGCCAATACTCAGTATATGTTACACCACAGCTCTATAAACTATTAATTGAGTGACCAAGCCGTGAATTCAAACTACCTGTTGCCTTCCAATCCTGCACCAACCTATATCTCATGCCATATTAACAGTTCTCACTGTTCATGAATATGGAGCCTAGATATTTGCACTGTTCTACACATATCACTTCTTTATCCTGAAAAAAGAAAACACCACAAAAAACAAAACCTGAAACCTCTTTTGGTTTTTTTATGTACTCTCTTTTCTTGAGGTTCATCTTCAAACTCCATTTCAAGTATTCATCCTCCAACTTTCTAATTGTGTATGCTAGATCTTTGGTGACTTCAGCAGAAAGAATCTTATCACCTGCAAACAGTTAGCTTTAAAGGCTGTCATTTTCTGTTTAAACCCCATTTTGGAACATCTATGTACTCATCCTCTCAGAATTTCATTCAGACAGAACTTAAAAAGTGTTTGAAAACTCTTCTATCTACCCTTCTGACCAAGTGATTTATCATAAATAAAGTTAAATTCAGGTCTGCTTCAGTCAGCAGCATCTCAAAATACTTCCTCCAGTCACTCAATTTGATCATTGGTAACTGCTTACCAAACCTAACATCCTGCCTAAATTTCATAATAGATTTCCACTTTTCAGCTATTTTTGTGTCTTCAAAGCAGCGCTCAATCCTTGCACACTTCCTTTCCCAAATCTTCTGTTTAATTTTTTTGAACCTCTCTCTTCAATTACTTATTTGAGATTATTCTTTGTCACTTGCCATTTCAGATATAACATTTCCTTTTAAAGCATTCTCCTCTCCAAATCTTCATTCAACCAAGCAGTCTTCACCTGATTGTCTGTATGTGCTTATTTAGCAGTAGCATTCATGGCCTCCTTTATTTTTTCATACTTCTCCCAAAGGGTCCTCCAATGTAATAAACCTTTTTGCCAAAATAAACAAAAATCACATTGACTCCAGCTGCAGACTACCCAAATCATACTTGATTTGTTTCATTTCCTGTTGATGCAAATACTGAAAGGTTGTTTTGGAGCAAAAAGCTCCCAATAAATAATGACGGTGGGAGGTGGAAATGCATTTACGAACGGAATGTCGGGCTCCCGCTGATGGTATTATCCGATCACTATCAGCAGACTACCGACTAAAACCACCCCCGTTTCTACCAGGATACGAACCGTAACCGTTTAAAACATTACTTCCGGTCGAGTCCCCCTATATTAGCCTGGTTAGGTGCTATCTAATTTTCAGGACTATCCAGGTCAACCTTTTTGGCCCTGAGAATGTTGCCGACGAATAGAGCTACACTTTCCCAGCTGCTCAGGTCACGCAGCAGCTGTGGAGCAATGTGGGTACTCAGTGCTCCGAGATCCGCCTCTAGTGTCCCTCGAACTGCCGCCTACCGAGCACATTTGAAAAAGGTATGCTTAGCGTCGTCCCGTACACCGCGGCAATACAGGCAGTCGGGGGACGGCGCTTTCCCTATGACATGGAAGTAAGCGCGGAAGTACCCGTGACCCGTTAAAAATTGGGCCTTGTAGTACTCCACCTCTCCACGCCGTCGCTCTGTCCACGGTCTGACCAGAGGGATAAGCCTTGGGTTCTATCGTCCTGTGGTCTCGTGGTCCCAGGTCTCTTGCCATGCGAGGAACGTGCGAGTGCGTGCCTCGTTGGCAATGGTCACCCGGTCTTCGTCTGCCCGTCGCCTCCTGTAGATCACCTGGCGCTCCCTTGCTAAAGTAGCAATGGGTATGACGCCGGCGACCACAAGTACTGCAGGCAGCTTGGAGACCGTCCGATACGCGGAAGCGACTCGTAAGGCTGCGGTGCGTTGCACCTGCGCGAGCCGGTTCCGGTTTCTTGCAACTCTTAATGACTGGGCCCACACTTCCGACCCGTATAACAGGATGGAATGCACCGTGGACATCAGCAATCGCCGTCTGCTGGCCTTCGGTCTGCAGACATTCGCCATAAACCGGCTGGGAGCAGTTACGGCTCTCGCAGCTTTGTCGGCGAGATAATAATAATAATAAATACATTTATTATTCAAAATTCACGAAAAATCATTGGCTATAATAGAATTCAACAGAATAGTAAATCTGTGAAACATTATCACAAATAAAAATGACATATGAGATGAAGAAAACCATCTAGTCAGTGTTTAGAATGGCTGTTATACACATGGTATTTTTCCTGATGTGAGAAGTATGCAGGTAGATGAATCATATACAGTTAGAGGATTTTCCCCAATCAGCTTATTACACAGTTTCTGTCTGGAAATGGTGCTTTTTGAGATAGGTTGGTCAGATTTGGTTTGACTTGTGTTTGGAGTGTAGGACAATTGATGATGTGTGCCATATGTCTGCCCCAGGTACAGAACTGAACATACCAAAGTAGTTAGAGAGCTTGTGAGGATCATTTCTGATTTTCATTTGCAAGTTATTTGGAAAACCAAAAAGGAATGGAACATAGTTGCTGGCTTCCTTAGATTCTTAGCCCTGCCAAGGACAGTTGAGGGTGTCTGATGCTATTATGTACAGATAGAATAGCAACCTGGGTGGCTAAAAGCCTGCCTGGATGCTTACTTTGCCAAAATACGTATATTGGCATCAAGCCCTGGTTAGCTGAGTTATTCGCTGTTAGGATGAGAATGGATGTGTAGAGAACTCTGAGATGGAGCTGTGTGCAGTTTAGGAAGGTGTAGTCAGTGATCTCGCTCCCGAAAGCAGACCAGAGCAGAAAGAGATAGGTTATGTTTTCATTAGAGGCTTATTAGATTTGTGAATCTGTTTCTTGATTTTTAAGTAAATCAAGAGAACTATCAGTAAATTGAATTGTAGGACAAATTTGTTGTTGCTGCCATCAACATTTGCTTTGTTGGTTTGAGAATAGTATTTTTAGTATTTAAAGACTCAATCAAGTAATGATCTGAAAGCTTAAACTATGAAGTTAGATTTCAGAAGAGTTTTGTGTGAAATCTTCCCCGAATCAGTTAATTTGATAGTTGAGGGGTTGTAAGTTATGGTAGGTAGTCGTGGTTGGAAGAGGCAATATGAAGGCGATAATAGGTTATGTAAATACACTGATGTAAATGTCTGCTGAAGCATTTTGATCGATATCCATTACAGACATTTTGCCTCTGCAAAATTGATGACTGTGTTGTGTTTTCAAGTTCAGAGAGTCTAAGAGAAGACCTCCAGTAAAGCCCATCAGGGCTAGGAACGGAGGGGGTAACCCACCAGGTAGGTCTAGTGGTGAACGCGTCTTCCCAAATCAGCTGATTTGGAAGTCGAGAGTTCCAGCATTCAAGTCCTAGTAAAGCCAGATATTTTTACACGGATTTGAATACTAGATCGTGGATACCGGTGTTCTTTGGTGGTTGGGTTTCAATTAACCACAATCTCAAGAATGGTCGAACTGAAAATGTACAAGACTATACTTCATTTACACTCATACATATCATCCTCTGAAGAATTATCTTAATGGTAGTTACTGGAGGCTAAACAGGGGAAAAAAAAATTAAAAAAAGGAACGGAAAGGTGGTGTGGCGACCAGGATCCTCACAAGGGTGTCTTCCCCTACAGGAGTCAGGATGGTGTGAATGGACTATATATCCCATTCAAGATTCCTTTTCCTGGCATTTATTGCATGGTCAGATCAAATCTACAAAAAAAACATTTTGAAAATTACAAAAAAAACATGAAAAATTATTGAATACAACATATTGGATAAATAATTTGTAATAAAAATATAACATAACTGGGAGAAAAAATAATTTCAGTAATTTAACTGAAAAATGGAAATAATTAATTTGTGATGTATAAATAATCTGATCGATGCAGACTCTTGTATCTTTTTATGATTATAAAAATGAAACATTTATTCCACAATGCTTACAGAAATAAAAGACTATGATGAAATTCAACTGATCAATCAATACAAAAGAAAATATCATTTATAATATCTATGATCAAATAGTCAGTCAGCATTTTAAATCAAGAGATTAAAATTTCCTCCAGTGTCAAATCTGTGAGTTATCTTTAAGTAGCAATAGTGTTCAAAAAAATTATTACTCATTTTCAAAAGGGAAATGGCTGGGCAGTTTGCTAACTTTACTTCTTCTAAAGAGAGGAAAGAGAAACTAAAATAGAAATTTTTTTACTAAGTACAATAATTGAGAAACCCTATTTAAATTACTCATTAAAAAATGATGCAGATGGATGCACCAAGGAGAAAGGTGTCGATAAACTAATAAATAGTTATGTAGAGGTCTGAAATCCAAATTGTGCCATGTAAAACCTATTCAGAAACTGATATGAGTAGTGACAATAATTTAGTTCTTACAAATGAAGAGTTACGCTAAAAATTTTCTGAAATGAATTGGATGACAAAAACCATTTACAAAGTTAAAAGATCAGTTGGTCTTGAATATGATGCTCAGTGTTATTTGTTGTAATTGAAAATGAAGTTTCACTTAATATGCTGCCCTGATGAACAAACTCCAACAAAAATTGTTTGAAAGTTGCTGTTCCTACTTGATACTCTACTTCTTCAAGGCCTCATTACACTTCTCTGCTAAGTTGTGTTGTACACTTATTTAGGTTGAAGAACAAAGAAACAAGAAATTGGGGCAAAACAAAAGCATTCTGTACAGTTGCTTCAAGGCAATTTGCTGATCAGAAGAAGTTCCAGAAGCCATGTTTTTTCATCAGCTCGCACAAAACACTCATTAGATATAACTAGAAGCACATGACTTTTTTTACGGTGTTTCAATACAGGAACAAAATTCTCACTCTAAGATGGAGGAACAGCTCCAAAATCTTATACAAATAAAAAAATAAAAAATGTTAAAAATAGAATTTGGAATTTGTCTAGACAACTATAGTCATAGTTGTCATAGACAAATATAGTCATTTCCAAGGGTAGTAGGTAGTAATGAGTGCATTTCATTGGTATTCCAGTTTTCTGAAAGCAAATTAAATGTTCAATGCATTGTAAGACTCTCCAATAAAAAAAAATGTAATTCATTATGCTAATGATTAAAATTTCAGATTGTAGAAGTAGACCAAAAATAGGATTTGTCAGATTTGACTCCATATGTGGTTCTGAATTTTTTTCACACAATGGGCAATGAATTGCTTTAGTATTCAGGTAGATACTAAGACATTCAGCACTTAGTCCATGACTAAGAATCTGTAAAGCTGTATCTCAAAATGGCTTTTTAAATCATCATTCCACCAAGTAAAAGTTGGAAACTTTTATTTTCCTGTTAACAGTGGTATAAACCTACTTGCAGCATTGAGTATAGAGTATAGATTATAGAGCATGAGTATATAGACCCACCTAAACTGTTGCAGCACAATCTTCCTAAGCAAATTCTTGGTTTATATTAAGACTGTATTTATACTGGAAAAACATGTAAGCAATTTAAATAGTGAAAATGTGTGAATTTAAAAATGATAAGAATCAAATGTGGTTGAACACTTATAGTTAATTTAAACATTTTAGAAAGTAATAATTATAATGACTATGAACTGGAACATCTAGAAAATTTATACATATACAAATAAATGTAAACACAATATTATTAACTACCAAATTAATGTGGTTGTAATGGTTTGCTTAATTTGGTAACAGTGTTAGAATAACTAGTTGAGTGCATTACTCAATGAGATATTCATCTCATTGATCTAGTAGCTATGAGCTGGATAATCTTTTATTATTGACTGTATTATATAACAAGATTTTAAAGTAATATTTGATGTGTTGTGTTAATGTTTGTATGAGTAATAATGGTTTTCTGAGGTTGATCCAGTATGTTGAAAAACTTAAGAAAATGCTTATTAAGTAAACTATTTAAAATTTCTGTCTTGATGGTTTAATTAGTCCCAATATTGAATATTTCAACAGAGAAGGGATGATTAAAATATAATATACATTACCTGTAATAACATAAATGCAAAAAAATATTGTCTTCATGTTCTCTCTGTGTGTTATATGGTTATACTTCGATGTAAATTAATTTGAGTTTTCTGCAAGGTGTATTAAAACCTAAAAAAAAAAACAGTAATTTCTATAGAAATTAAAAACCTAAAAAAAAATTATATCAGTATTAGGATGTATTTGCCTTTTTTTACATAATTATTAATACTGTGATTACACAAAATTAATTTCCTGTACTAGTTATATGATTTCACTGGTATCGAACCAGTGTTTATGCAAACCAGTGTTGCGTGAACCAGGGTTTGTTTGGAAAAAAAGAATTCCAATCAAAATAAGTAGGCTAATTATTTTATTTTAAATTGATTAAATGTTATTTTTAAATTTATGTTACCTTTATTTATTTCGCATGTAATTTACAGCACATTAAAATTTTTTGTTTTTATAAATTGTGAAATCTTCATGAAATCATTTCATAATGAAATGATTTAAATGAACATTTATTTGAGCTATGAATTCTAACAGACAAATAGAGTGAGTGAGTGAGAGAGATTGTGAGTGAGAGAGGGGGGGAGTGAAGTCAGATTATTTCATGTTATATAATATTAAAATAATTTCTATAATTAGATCATAATTTGATCTAATATATCAATATCCATGACAGAATGATAGTATCTGTCTTTTATTCAGAAGATTTTGTGTTCAATTCCTGGTGTTTTTATAACATGCTATAAAATTCATTTCAGTTAAAAAGCAGCTATAATTGAACCTTAATTATAGTTGACAGAAAAAAAATTAATGAAATAAATAAATAAATGATTCAGTTGACAAGAAGAAAAAAATTAGATATACATACCACTAGAATTACTATTCCTTCTGAGCAATGTAGGACAGATTAATCATTACTTGTTATAATGCTTTATTTATAACTGGTAGGCACATAGGTGCGTGCGCATGTGCGTATGTGAGATTGTTAGTGTGTTTGCAGACATATGTGTTGGTGTGGATGTATTTGTTTGCTATTTATATTTTATTGGTTTGTTTGGAAATCAGTTAATGAAAGTTTAATTAATGTCATAATCACAATGAACAAATTTAATTAATAAATTCTATATTACATTGTGTCTTAATGTAATGTAAATTTATACCTTAATGTTAGAAATTTAATTACGGTAATAAGCATTTTTTAAAGTTTTGTCATAAAAATATATTTTTATTGTATGCATTAAAATTCCTGGAATTTATTTTTTTATGACCTTGGATGTATAACATATATTTTAATGAGATGGATGTGATAGATTAAAAAAAACAAATGTTGCTTGTTTTTATTATCTTCAATTTAATTTCTATCAATGTAAAAAAAAAAAGTATTTAGCAGAAGAATTTTCCTTTTAATGCTCAGAAAGTCTACTTTAAGCAGTGACAATAAAAAATGAATAGAAATAATACAAATCCTCAGGGTTTGAGGATTTGTATTGTGATTTAAAATCAATCTTACCATTGATTAGTATTTTAAACAATATATTCATACTTTTTGAGGAAAAAATTACATTTTAGATTAATAATTATAAATTATTATACAAATTGAGTTAGTATGTCTTCACTGATGCCATGACAATAAACACACGTATATAATACTTGTATATATGTATATACAAGCATATATACTAAATATATATGCTATTTCAGAGTATAATTATGCAACAGAGAATTCTGTACACATACACACACACACACACACACACACACACACACACACACACACACACACACACACACAACAAAAATATACATTTATATGTATGTATATATGTAAGTGGTATATTACCTAATTCCTCAGCTATGTCATGACAAGTGAACAGTACACAATGGGTACTGACGTTCCTTGAGTTCATTTTGAGCTGTATGCGCCTCAGTGTCCGGTTGTTCATCCATAACAGCATATCAGGGGTGAGCTGTTTGTTGTTGATTCGATTGTACGAGATGTTTTTTGTACGATTTCGGATTTGTTTTTTAAAAAAACCCGGAATGCATTGTCAAGTGTAGTGAGGTCAGGGCCTCGTGCTGGCCAAGGCAATGGAACCGGTAACTCTTCTGACTCACGTCCGATCCAGTAATTCGTAAAAATCTCATTGAGCGTCTGCAGATATTCAAAGAAAAATGCGCTCGAGCACCGTCTTGGTGAAACGTAATAATATAAGCGATCTCTTTTGGCGTTAATCCTGGAAGCAACCACTCGTCGATCATTCTAAGATAAATCTGCTGATTTACTGCGCCACAGAAAAAATAAGGACCAAGGAGGATGTTCAACTGTCATCCCATTCCAAATCATAACATGAAGCGGATGGAGTCTGATTTTCTCAAAAAAAGTAAGGATTGTCTTTCGCCCAGAAAAAAAACATTTCGGTTATGAGAGCTTCGATAAATCGCACACTCGTCGAAGAAATGACGTTCTTTTTATCGTCTGCTCTGGGTAAGAGTTCAAACAATAACTGACATGCATAAACATGTCGATGAAGGTCATTGTCACTCAACTCAGTAACTCATTAACTGCGGCTGAACAAAAACATTTAACTTTTAAGTCCTTCTGCCTATGGTCTCGCATTTTCCATTTTGGAAAGCTTAACTCCGCAGAACGTCTGTACGTTAATTGATATCTCACGATGGTTGAATCGATATCTCACGTCTCAGCTCGAGTGCTCACTCACATTGCGTGGCGCATCAAAAACACTTCCCGTTGAGAAAACCTTCTTCTCCCATGTCACTAACATTTGCTGTGATGGAGTCGATTTTCCAAAACGCACAAAAAAGTCATTCATTATATTCTCCAATGTTTTTCCAGTTTGTGGACGTTCGTGGATCCACGCACAACCTAATAAACGCTTTTCTGCAGTGATCGCACTCGCATTCGCCATCGTTTCACACTCGACTACCAGTAAGGTCGTCTCACCACGAATGAACGCACCGGACGATCCCCAAACGGCTATCCACCCTACCTTTTCTAGCAGCAGTAAGCGACATCAACGGTGAGAATTGGTAGCAGTAATACTCAATTAAGCTGGATTTATTACAGTGTAAAGGGACTTACCGCCCACCCCGAGCATAGTTCGGGTATAATACTTTATCCTTAACGGAATGCATGGATGTTGGGGTATTTTATCCCTTATACAAAGCGTTTCATAATGTTCTTAGGAGTTACAAAAATTCATTACTAAAAAGGTATTTCACTTACTTAAATTAAAGTTGTACGGGGTGGTGCAGGGACTCAAACAGTTTTTGTTAAAATCTATAAATGTTCAATATATGCTCCTTTGGTGACATGGCACACATCAACACGAAAGTCAAACTCTTGCCAAACTCGTTCTAACATGTCATTTTCGGTAGAGTTGATTGCATTGATTATGCGATCCTTTAGCTCAGCGATATCGTGCTTTAATGGTGGGATAAACACTGTATCTTTCACGTAACCTCAGAGAAAGAAATCGCATGGCGTGAGGTCTGGTGATCTTGTGTGTTAAGAATGTTGTGTTAAGATACTGTCGAACCTCGTTATGAAAACGGGCAGGACAACCATCTTGCTGGAAAATGAAGTCGTTGAGTAGCTGAGGCATAAGCCATAATTGTAACATATCCAGGTATATTATGCCGGTTACTGTCGTTTCCATGAAAAAGAACTGCCTCACTGCCTCACGAGAGATCGCACAAAAAACGTTTAATTTCGGAGAATCCCGAATGTGTTCCACATAAACGTGTGGGTTTTCAGTTCCCCAAACTCGCACGTTATGACGGTTTACTTTGCCGCTAATATGGAAAGTAGCTTCATCGCTGAAAATTATCTTGTTTAGAAAACCTTCATCTAACAACATCTTTTCCTGTAATTGTAAAAAAAATCGAGCCTACGTGTTTTATCTCCATTAGAAAGACGCTGGATTAATTGAAGATGGTACGGTTTGCATAATAAACGTTTACGGAAAACTCTCCACACTTTTTTTTTCAGAATTCCTAATTCTCTGCCTGCAGCCGCTGTCGATTTTGACGGGCTGCGAATGAAACTTGCACGCACACGTTCGACATTGACTTCTGAGGTTGATGGACGACCAGTTGATTTTCGCTTGCACAAGCAACCGGTTTCACTGAATTGTTTACATCATGCACGAATTGAATTGTCACTTGGTGGCTCCTTATGAAATTTCAACTGAAACGCACGTTGCACAGAAATTACTGACTTTGACAAGTGAAATTCTAACACACAAACGACCTCGCTTCCCGTGGCAGCCATTTTCTCTACTGTCGACGCCTAGCGAGCAAATGGTTTACTAACTGCTTAGTATATATGGAAAAAACTATTTGAAGTACTCTTTCGTACAGTACTTGTTTTATTCTTATGAGTGAAATAGTTTTTTGTTAATGAATTTTCGAAACTTTGAAGAACATTATGAAACGCCCTGTACATTGTAGAGCCTGGACATCAGTACCTTGCTGCTGGGTCTTTCTATTTATCTGGTGGGTATGTTATTTTCAGTGACGGATATATATATTTATTATTTTTTTTAAGATGGAGAGTTGGGATTGTTGTCGATCCTTTGTAGATCGCGTGAATGTATTTTGCTTGGGTTCTTGGGAGATTAGCAAGATATTTGCATACTTCTTACATTATTTTCCTTCAGTCCGTCCCCTGAAGGCCTTTAGGTGTTAGTGCCTTCCGGTCTAGCACTGGATGCATCTGACGGGGGCCTAGTTTTGTGGAGGTTCCACAAAACTCCCTTCACTGAGGACACTCCTTTTGCTGAGGGTGTCACATGTGGTATCTGTACATGGTTACCTGAATAGTAATTGCAAGATTAAGAGAGGATTGGGATTCTAGCTTGTAGTGTATTCACACTACATACATATACATGCATACATATTCATGTATGCATTAATTAAAATATACGTTTCAGACACATTTACGATATCAAATTATTACTTAATGAAGGCTGCATTCTTATTAAGTCCATAACATATTTATAAAAAAATAAATATATCATGTTCATTATACAGATTTGATATTATAAAGCGTATTTGAGTGATGATATTGATGTATGTATATGCACACATAAAAAGTGGTAGGCGAAATTTGAATCATACATTCATAAACATTTTTTAAAGGAAAAATAACCAAGAAAAACATTGTTGAGTTTAATTAACTACTTTAGTCAACTTATCTCATAACAATTCTTGGTACTTTATATATATAATTTATTAGTTGGAATCTTGCAATCTTCTTCATTTTTAAAAATGAAATTCTCCTACCTTGAAAACATCCTTTCTTCATAGTTAGGGCTGTTCGAGATTTGTTAAAATGATATGGTAAAATTTGTTAATAGATTTTTACATTAAAAAAAATCCAGGTATCGCCTTGTTCGCATCTGGACTCTTTGCCATATGGATGAATCATACTTGTTTAGTTGATTTTTACAGTGGTCTCAAATACACTTTCAATATAAAGAAATAAACCTGAATTGTTTGTTATTAGTTTATTTAATATTTTTCACATGAAAATTATTTTAAAATACATCTGTAAATGCTTCTTAATTATTTGTACACAGTTATATCAGTTGCAAAGTGCGTTTAGACATTCTTTTCCATGTCAAGGATCAAACTCGTCAAAAATAGTCTCAGATTGCAGTTTTCAGCTCATCGACGTTCCTTAGTCGCGAATGGGAGATTTTTTCTTTGTTTATGCCCCAAAGGCAGTTGTCAAAGACTATTAAGTTTGGAGTTCTAGGCGGCCATTGAATTATGGAGCCTTTCAAGATATTTATTTGAAACATCCCTTAAAAACTGAACATACAGAGTTGGAGCTCGATCTTGTTATAAAGTGGCAGTTAATTCTATACTGATTGATCTAAACAGGGAAATAAAATAATTTTCAAGTATGTTAAGGTATGAAATGGTATTAACATTTCCTTCATAAAATTACGGTCTTATGAGATGCACTCCAGATAATTCTGCTCATTATATGCAATGTTTGGTCTGTGATTTTCTCATAAAAGTGAGGATTTTCTTTACAACAAAAATACATGTTCAGAGGATCTTTATCTCAGGTAAACGGTATACTTGTCGGAGAAGAAAACTGATTTCCATGATTGAACATTAGGAAAACGCCTTACAAGAGAGTTGCAACAAGTTTTCCTGAAAGCAATATCTTGGTCAGAAAGCTCATTAAATGAATAGACTTAAAATGTTTAAACCCAAGATCTTTTTTTATTATTTTTTGAAGTGTTGAATAGGGAATATTTAACTCTGAAGAACTTTATCTTGTTTGATTTAAAAAAATCATAATCAGGTTCCTTAACAACATTAGAGCTATTTAGTCAAATGAAAGGACGTCTAAATTGTTTCAAATCGAGGACTGGCTCATTGGAAAAGGCTTTTCTTCCAAATTGAAGAGTATTATTACTGATGATGATTCTTTACCAAAACGTTGAACGACTGTATCTCTTAAGGTTTCATAGTTTTTTCTAATTTGTATTTATGCGCCCAAACACTAATAATCTTTACCAATAAATACCACCAATAAAATACTCGCTTGTGTCTGCCATTTTAACTTAACCCTACACATACAAAAATTGTCACCGAACATGTGAAAATAGCATCAATTTTTTATTAACCTAGCACTTTTGAAGAAATGAAAGCAGTCGATCATCTCTAATGACATACTGCGTTACCAGCAACTTGTGTGTTATATCATAAACAGGGACTTGGTGGCCACTCTGTACAATGTTTTTGTGTGTTTTTTTTTAAAGTTGTAATATTTACTACAATGTACATCTTAAATTTATTAATTATATTTTATATTATATGACTTCATACATGCTTTTGCACGTATTTTAAGGAGGGAGAAGAAATAAATGAAATGCTAGGTTGAAAATACTAAATCCTTGCAGAAGTCTAACCTAAAAACAAAATATTTAGAAACCAGCACGATAAGTACTACACCGATTGGCATTTGTTTACATATTTATATCCTCTAATCTTTTGCTATTTTCTAAGAGGATGAATTTATTATAAAATTGTTCTTATTGATGAATCTCTCTCACTAAAAACTAGAATTATGAAAAAACGTTTCTCTCATTTTTCGTGTAATCGATACATGATTTATTTTAGAGATTCAAATCTTCTCTTTCTGTTTTCTTTCGATAATATTTATGATATTTAATAAATGATAACATTTATGATAAGAGTAGATATTTCTGTAACCAATTTATTTGTATTGAAATTCAACAAATTCATTCGTTTTGATGTTTTACCTTATTTAGCGCTACATTTTAGGTAGATTTCATAAGAAAACTACTTATTGTAATCGGCACCATGATTCGAATTCCGGAAAATTTTGACATATCTTTGCGTTTCACATCCCCAGATCCCAAAACCACTGTCAGTTCAAAAGTGCATATATATATATATATCTTTAACTTTCTTGTGGACACGATAACTACCGTAATTTTGCGCCAATCACTTTCAAATTGTTTCTTTAAAATAACTTGTCCCAAATCTCGGTCGAGTTTGTTAACAGCCAAAATCGGACCATGGTGGTGGAAATGAGATGGCTTTTTCGAAAAAAAAAATATCGCTGTAACTTTCCTATTAAGTAAAATATCGAATTCGTTTAAAGTTCCTGCTATTTTTTGGATAAGGGCCTAAACCTTATCTAAGTAAAGTTTTTTGATATCACTAGTCATTGGCCTAGTGGGTGGAAAAAATGGGGTTTTGAAAAAAAAATTATACCACCCTTAACAGGCACAGTATCGAATCGGTTTAAAGTGGTCGTTAGTTCTCTAAAAATTACCTAAAACGTTTGTCTGAAACAATTTTTTATATTAGCAACTCTTATGGCAAGGGACGACCAAAATATTGCTGGAATTGTAAGAAGATGGGGCTTGTCGTATGCTTAACATATGAAATCTTTTTTTACGTGCAACCATTGTCATAATGAGTAAATTTGAAGTTTTTCTTAATTTTAAGGCGGAAATCTTTTTTATCTCCTACTTAGCACCGGCAAAATCTACCTCCGTCTTCCGGCGTGCCGAAAGGGATTTTTTTTAACGTTGAGACAGTCTTGTTTAACCAATTCACCAACTTATATTTAATGTTTTTTACTGTTACTGAAACTACATTTCCTTTACATGATACATTTTACATTTTCATTCTACTCTGCGTATAATTACGAAGTATTATTGCTCAACTACTTATTGTGTCCTTTGATGTTGATCAAAGCAGATCTTCTCAGAAAGGAAATGTGTTGATATTTCTTCTCTGTGAACATCTATAAGCGAGCGATGATAAATTTCAGTAGAAGCAATTTTGTCAGTGATTAAAAATTCGATAATTTGGAGGTCGTTTGAATTTTATTGAGATAGTATAATTATCGTAACTTTTTCAAAAATAGAGTTAACAAAATAGAGTTTCCCAATTTTCATTGGGAAGAATATGATAGTTAAATTGCGCTGACAATCACATTATTTCAATTATTCCTGATATAATTGAACGTTTTCATTTCTTTTCAGCTCATTTTCTTAGATAAGAAGTGAAACTTGTAGTAATTCAAGGTACTTAAATTAATTATAACATCAAAATTAAAATTACGTGATCGAAACATTGATTTGTTTTTCTATATTTTTGTAACATAAAAATTTATGTGCGAGTTAAATTTAATGCAACGTGTATTCTGCTAAAAAAATCAGTTTTAAATAAGAGAGGATTAATTTAGTTTTACTGAAACCATTTCCAATAAACAGATATTTAATTTAATGAAACATTTGGTTGCTTTTATAGAATTACTTGTATTGTGTCCATTGTTTATATAGTTATTGTACCGTATTGTCTTTCATGGAACAACACACGCAGGTCCTTGTAGCAGTGGAACGCGTTATAAACGAGTCTCATTGTTGTATGGTAATAAACTATATGTTGAACTTAATGGTACTGGAGTTCATGCCTTAATATTACATCTCCTGATTTATTGTTTATTAATTGGATACATTTATTTGTTGTATGAATAATAAATTAAATAAATAAATATATATGAAATTGGCAATTACTAAGTCGATTCTGATTGAATATTAAAATAAATGAAATGTTTAATTGTTTATATCCAGTAAGTTCCAAATAGTCAACTGATTTTTATGAATAATTGTCAAACAGTTTTTCTTATTGCTTACGTAAGATAGGATATATAAAGGAAGCTAGAATAAATGTGAAGAACGTTATAAAGGGATATGTAAAGGATAATGAAATAAAGACGTCTGACCCCATTTTTCTTGAAACACGTGAAATCAGCTTCAAAAAAAAAAATAAAAATAATAACCTGTGTTTTGTCTGTCCCCCATCGGACGCGTCTCCAGTTGGCGGATTGGGGAACGTTCCATGTGTGGAGAAATTAAATACCACACGCGGACCAAAACAGAAACCAAATCCGGACGAGTCTGTTCTCACAATGGGCGGCGTTTCGGCTGTACCCGGGCGGCTGTATTTCGGTTGTCCCGCTCAAATGAGATTTTCCTGTACACTAATTTATTTTACGATGGAGTAAAGTTGACTTAATGAAAATTACACCCGAGGATGCGACAATGACTGGAAACCCATACCAGTACCACAGTTTTATTTATCCTTGAAAGGATATTATGGATAATCTGGACGATGGATTCAGAACGTCTGCAGCTCAAGCTCTCAGGAGTTTTAATTTTACTGATTAAGTTTTTAATCAATAATTAGTAATTGAGATTTTTTTGTAGTATTTGAAATAAGTAGTTTTTGAATTTTCATACATTTACTTATGACCCCCATTAAATGTAAATATCTTAAATTATGAAACCGCTTAAATTTTTAATTAGTTCATCCGAAAGTTTTGTAAAAAATATTAATTTTTTTTTAATAAATCAATGTATAAAAATAATGAAAATAAATATTCTCATTAATATGCGGAAAACCTTCATATTTATATATCTATGTAATCCGAATGTTTGTGTGTGTGTGAGACAGAGTGATGGAGAAACGTATAGTTTTGTTCTGAGCTAAATTAAAAAGCTTAGTTATAAAATCATTCATAAACTTCTGTTGTGTAGTTGTTATCGAGTATTGTTACAATTTGTGTATTAACTAACTGAATGGTAGTTGTTTTTAATTGAACGGTTTATACGGCGTCGTTTGTGTGGCCTCCTTTCCATTTTATATATCGTGTAGTGAAGCCGGAAAGTTGTAAAGTTCTGGTCAGGAGGAAATGACTGTCCCACCACAACACTGGGAACTGTAATTGAAATCATGTAAACATTTACCACTGCTCTTCGAAAACCTATACAGATCCGAAGTAGCCACAGAAATGTGTTCTGTTCAATATTCTAAATATTTTATGGTATTTCTGAATTGTAACAAATAAACTCTCAAATTTTAGTGACGTAATGATTGCATCTCTCAAATTTACCTATTAAAAGTAGTTTTTAATCGTAATTTTTTTCAATATAACCTTCTTTCTATGAGTATAACAATGATAGAAATTCTGTTCTTTTAATAAAATAAATAAGCGGAGATAACTTGGATGTAATTTTCACTTACAGTTTTTGTAATTTTCTACCGGTCTGAATAAGGACATTTTTATACTCAGTACTAATACTAATAAACATTTTTTTTAATTACCTATTCATATTTATTCTAAATTCCTTTAAAGTTATTTTTATGAATAATTTTATGATGAAACTGTTAAAGATGGTTCCAAGCCCGAATTAAAAGAAGGAGAGATCGGGTAATTACTGATTCTTTACGGTTGCGCTGGTTTTTACTTTGTGCAGCTAGCAAATACTTGGAAATGCTCTAGCCAGTTGATTTATCTGCTGATACAATCTTCAAATCCCAGCTCCGTATGGGGAAAAACGAAGGCGAATATCTAAAACTTAAATCTTGAATTTCTGGTTTAAAGTATGTATAATCCTTATAGAAACTTTTCTGATTCTCCTTACCAGGGCCTTAGCAGTGGGTAAGTAATTTGTTCACATAAAGCCTTAACTTATTTAAAATATCTAAAAAAGCCTTGAATGTAAGACAGTTAAATAATCTGGATATATATCTGAAGAGTTAAGGATAATAGATACGCTGAAAGTTGCAGCATGGAATGACAGAATTTTTATGTACAGAGCTGGTCAGGTTTAGAAAGAAAAGAAGATAAAGCAGTGGACTCTGAAATAAAAAAAGGAAAGTAACTAAAAGACCGAACTGATAGCTAAAATCTACGCAATATCTTATGTAAGATAGAACAACAGACAAGAGCATAAAACGAGTAGCAATATTGGAAGATAAGAAATAATAATCCGCCTTAAAAATTACATATTATTATTGCTGTTATTCTCGTATGAATAATATTCGAAAGTCTTTAGTTATTCTTTGCAACTTTCTGGATTTGGGGCTTTCTGAATAGGCAGCCGCGTCCCTAATTCGCAACGTGTTAGTGAAGTGCAGTCTTTAACAGACTCAGGTCGATCGTACCTGAGCTGTGTGGTTAGAAACCCAACCACCAAAAAATACCGGTATCCACGATCTAATATTCAAATTCGAATAAAGGCAAACTACCGTTATTAAGATTCGAATGAGAGATCTCTCTACTTCGAAATCAGCTGATTTAGGACGACGAGTTTTACAAGTCCAATCCGGCAGGTTATAAAAACTACAAGTATATATCAATAAACTTAATACTGCTAAAATTATAGGATGATCGTGGACTTCTTGCTTATCATTCAGAGTTTATCATTCAGAAGAAGGAAAATGATCAAAGAATAGGAAATTTTATAATAAATTTAAAAAGAAGTACAATTATTTTGGTAGGGAAACAGATATTATATTTTTTGGATGTAATATGAGTAGAAGTAGATTGTAAGATGGGTTCTTTTCTTTTTCTTGTTTAGCCTCCGGTAATTACCTTTCAGATAATACTTCAGAGGATGAATGAGGATGATATGTATGAGTGTAAATGAAGTGTAGTCTTGTACAGTCTCAGTTAGACCATTCCTGAGATGTGTGGTTAATTGGAATCCAACCACCAAAGAACACCGGTATCCACGATCTAGTATTCAAATCCGTGTAAAAATAACTGACTTTACTAGGACTTGAACGCTGTAACTTTCGACTTCAAAATCAGCTGATTTGGAAAAAATGGGTTTTTGAAGACAAAAAAAAATCATACCTCCCTTAATAGGCACGGTATCGAATCGGTTTAAATTGGTCGTTAGTCCTTTAAACATTACCTAAAACGTTTGTCTAAAATAATTTTTGATATGACCAACCCTTACGGCAAGGATGACCAAAACGTTGCGGGAATTGTAAGAAGATGGGGCTTGTCGTATGCCAAACATATAAAACTTTTCTTCACATGCAACATTGTCGTACTGAGTAAAAATTTGAAGTTTTTTTTAACTTTAAGGTGGAAGTATATTTTATCTCCTCCTTAGTACTGGCGAAATCTACTTCCGCCTTCCGACTTGCCGAAAGAGATTTTTTTAAATAAATTATTTACTCATTAAAAAATCTTATACCCAATTTATATACCAAACACATTCTTTTAAAGAAATAATATTACATTGTCGATGAGTTTTTAAATATTGCTAATTAAAAAAAAAATTACGTTCAAGTAATCATTATTAATGTCTTATTTCGTAATAATTTTATTTTTTAAATATTTTCATGTACTTATTTTACTGTTGTTTCATAAATTTATGATGTAAATGATTAATATGAATATAATAATTATATTTTTTTTAATTTTGTACTTATTTGAATATTTTGTGACGCTGTTCTAATGATTTCCTCGATATACTTAGGCACTTCCTTTTAATAAATGTAGAATAGCAGGACTACTTTTCCTGATGTGATGTATATAGCAATACGAATCTACTACGAATCAGAATAAAATGTTTATCTTATTGGGGAAAATAGCATCTATTGTACGCCATTTTGATTTATTCGTATCGTAATATATCAACTGAACATATTTACTATGTTCGTTACTCATTGATCTGAAACAAAAAATATTTCTTCTAAACATCATCATCCTTCATCTAATGTACTAATATAAAAATGGTTTAGATTTTCGTCTTATCTCTATGTATATATTTTAACTCATAAAAATGAGATGAATAATTTTTTGAGAAAAAAAATTGCAAAACGTTGAAAGGTGTTTTCATTGTTTATCTTTATTTTACATACGGATTTTTCCCTTTGTTTCAACACGATATAAATATATTTCATATACGGAAAAGTAAAAAGTTGTTTTTTAAATGCATACGAGTATTTAAATTCGTGTTTTAACCACTAAATTGCATATAAAATTACAAAGTTGTCTACAACTTAATCTACTTATCAGTGCGGATTTGAAGGATTATATCAAGAAATAAATAGAAAAAATAATTTTAGTTGACATGAATCAGTCAGTTTACTGGTAATAATTAACAGATTTTTAACCTCATTCTATTTAATGACAACGTCTTTTTCCGATAACCGCGAAAAATACTGAAAAAATCATTACGAAAGTTTAATTGTAGCTTTCTTATGACCCCGGAGTATTTATCACAGTTCAAACCTCACAAATTTTACTATTTCATAAATCATAAATAAATAAAGAAAAAAAAATACAAATATAATTCGCACCGGCATCCGTGGTATTTTCTCAGCCTTTCATTCGGAGGTCCTGGGTTCGAATCCCGGTCAGGCATGGCATTTTTCATACGCTACATTTCCATATCCCACGCACAAGCTTCAAGCTTATGTGGGGATATCATAAGCAAAAAATAAATATATATAAATAAATAAGCTAGAACTTCTTTTACTAAATTTAATGTGATTGTCTATATCGATTGTTATTATCTACATCGATCATTGTCTATGTCAACATCGAGTTATTTAGAAAGTTATTATGCGTTTTAGGTATGATCTCCACCTCATACACTGATATTAAAAGTTGGTTTTCTAATTATGTAGGTAAGTAACCTTCAACCTCCCAATCTGCGTAATAGTACGGGACTACAGATCAGAACTATGCATAACAATGTCATTGAGGCTATTTCTTATTGGGTCAGCTACAGGAAAAATTGTATTTATTCCTTGAATCCCAACGATCTCTACAGATCTACCATTTCAATTTAAACATCTAAATTTCCACGTCAAGTTTCTTTTGCTCTTACTGTTAACAAGTAGCAAGGCTCAAACTTTCAATCCCGTTGGAGTGGATCTCCGTTCGGAGTGTTTCACGACCAATTTATGTAGGATTTTCCAGAAATGAAAATCCTAAAAACAAGTAATCTTAATAGTAATGGGTGACAAAATAAGAAACATAATTTACCCAGAAGTTTTATAATTATCTAGTTTATCATGTTCTACAAATTTTTATTTTACTTAAGAGATGTTATTCATCAAAACTAATCTATTTTATCTGTAAGTTGTAAATAGTTATAACCCTTGAGAGCAACAGCCAATACATAATTACAAAAAAGTTAATTTCAATTTTTGAAGTTCTTTACGCATATACCGCAGGAGAAGCCGCGATGGGAGGTCCTAGCAATGTTAAAATGATAAACGTTTTTCATAAAGATTACTTTAACGAGTAACTGGTCAGGAACAATTTAACTATATTAACAAATAAGAAGATATGTATGCGGAATAAACATACTGATAATTATTTTTAATCTCTGAATTTATCGCAGTACGAATTTTATAATTGTACAGAAAAATGGCTTTTTATTTTCTTCCTGCACAAATCTTGTTTAAGTCTTTCTTTAAAGTTTTATGAGATATCTACCTTTTTTTTTAAATAAGAAAATAATCTATAAAGAAAGTATAAATTTGCCTGTAACAATGCAAACTGTTGTCATGTTTAAATTATTTATCAAATAAAATGACAACTACATATATGAATCTCCTGTGACTCGACAAATATTGAATAGCTTTTATAAAAATACAAAATAAAAAAATTAACAATAGTAAAATAATCTTTATTTCAAAATCGTTATAGTTAGAAGTTGGTTTTTATTTTACCTCTGATGATTACTTTTTTATGGTAGAATGAAATTCCATTTTGTTAGAAGTAAATTGTTGTCTATTTCTGTTCAGTTAAGGAACGAACGATGTTACCTCTCATGCACTTCTTCATTCCGCTCATCCTGCCTCTATTTTCCGTTCAGATTAAGAAAAAAAAAGAAAAGAAAATAATAGTGAAACGGGATATAAACGAATATCTCTTAAATTCACTTCAGTAATCAATCATTTGACCTATCCTAAATAAAAGTGCTTTAAATGTATCGTATAAATGGAATAAATTCAGTTATAATAAAGTAATAGAATTCTGATTAAAAAAAATTACCTGCATGAATATTCTTTTATTTTATTCATAAATAAAAATTGGCTAAATTATTTATACTTTAATAAAAAACGTTAAAAGATAAAAGTGCGGAATGATAGAAGTTAAAATATAATACGGTTTACTTATTCTGTGTATTCATTAGCCAGGGATGATAGTGTTCAATAAAAGAAATTAATATTCTTTTGATTATTGTTATAAAATCTGTTGTAGTTTATGTAACATCCTTTGCAAATATTTTTGTAGTTACTGGATGTAATTATGATTTAAGCTCTTATTCCTGTATAAAAAATGCCATTTATTGCAATTTACTATAGAAGTAACTTTAATAATTACTGTAGTTGAAGTGTAGTAAGAAAAATTTATCATTATATATATATATATATATATATATATATATATATATACATTACAACTAGTTTTAAAATTTTTATTTTATGTACTACAATCTCAATCATGATTGAGTGTTTGAGGGTTTATGTGTGTGTGTGTGTATATATATATACATATGTGTATACTGCAATATATATATATTGCAGTATCAAATTTTAACTGAATTTTTATCTGCCTACTGATCGGATAAATGTTTAATACAGTTAGGTATGATTTTTGGGTAAATATGATGTGTGTATGTGTGTGAATTTGTGCATACCCTTCCTTTTTTATAGTTTTGTTGTAATCTGCTAAATTAGATTTTCTACTTATTATATACAAACATGAATAGGCATTTAGTAATATACATGTCTGTATATTGCTACATATTAACATACTTATACATAAAACACACACACACTACACTTTTTTTTTCATATGCATATGCGCATAGGTATATGTATCTAAATTATTATAATATTGAACTCATGTATTTCGCAGTCTTTTTATCAGTTTAAACTTGCGTTTGAAGAAATGTCATTCTTCTATATTAAACAAATTTAATTTATTGAAATATGTATATTCATTAGCTTAGAATGTAATTTTTCCTATGTTTGTATTTTATTAGTTACTGAAGAAAATGTTTTTATTGTTTCCATTTGTTTCCTTTGCTCTAGTATGAGATAAAAACTGCTGTTATGATTTTTAAGGTACTCGAAGAGCTATTTCATCTTTAAAATTATTTAATGTAATTTCGTTGATATTCTCAAATTTTCTTAGAGGGTGTATCCTGCTCTTGATGTACCATAGCAATCTTGAAGTAAGATATAATATTATATTAGGTAATTAGGTAATACAAGCATTAAATTTGGATGAAAAACAACTTTGTAGAATAGATAATAAAAGAAAAATCAAGAAAATTTGAAGGCATTTAAAAATCAATGCCTACACCCTCCCACACCAGAGCTCCAACACAGAATTCTCCACACATCCTTTTTCATTCTAACAGCAAATGTCTCAGTTAACTGGGGCTCGATGCCAAAATGTCTTTCTTTCGAAGTAAGCACCCAGGCAGGCCCCTAGCCACCTGGGTTACTATTCTTGTTGTTATACATCTATAACAGCATCAGAGCTGCTTTTGCAGAGCTAAGAATCTAAGGAAGCCAGAAACTATGTTTTATTCCCTTTTGGTTTCCCAATTAACTTGCAGATGAAAACTAATTTTAATTAGCTGTATTTGTAGGCCTTTGTACAAATTAATAGGTCACTAATTATATATCTTTAAATATATATGCCAATCTCTGAGGAGAAGTAATAATGTCTCGGCCTTTCATCTGGAGTCCCGGATTTGAATCCTGAATTATGTGTGGCATATTTCATACTCTACAAAATTCCATTTCCATATTCCCATGTACAAGTTTTTCTGTAAGCCTCTGTGGTTAATTAATTCATCAAGCAAAACAAAAGATGCATGACAATCAAAAAAAATTTTAAATAAATTATTGAATAAAGCTACATAATATTTTGCTACTATTAATTAATTTTTGCACTTAAATTATCGAATATTATTTAATTAAAAGCTACAGTTAATTATATTTTTACTAAAAAATGAGAACAAACTATTGAACTGAAAACAAATTTGATTATATTTAATATATATATATTTATTTATGTTTTACAATATGTAAAACATATTATATAAAAACATATTTATATTATATACTGTTTTATATAAATAAATAAATATGTTTTATTAATATATGATTGATGAAATAAATAGAATTCTTTTTACTCAATGAAGTTTTTTAGCTTGTACATAGGTATAAAAAAAATCTTAAAATCAAACATTTATGCTTATTACTTCTTTTTTTATTAAAAAGATTTTTCTTATTGCAGTTTTTATTAAAAGGAAAGCATATATTAAATATTGGCTAGGTCTTTGGCTGATATTTACTTAATATTCTAAGAAAACTACTTTCTTTTACAGTTATATACTACCGCATAATTTTTTTTATAAAATAAAAAACTGGCAAAGTTCCTTTACCAGCTTTCTCGGATATTAATAATAAAGATTAAAACTGTTATTGCTGAAAAAAAAGTATATATATTTTTTAGAGATGGGAAATAAATTTTAAGAGAAGGTTTTCTAATAATATTTATCTACAGGTAAACAAATTTGCTTATAAAGTTTTCTCTAAATCTAATACCCCTTTTGAAAAATATTTAAACTTAAGGGAGGTAGAGCAAAATAACAAGATAAACAACATATATTTTAATTTTAAGAGGTGGAGGTTGAGTATAGAAAAACCTTTTTTTGTGTTACTTATATATGCATTATTGGTAAAAAATTTAATTTAATAAAGATTTCTCTAAAATGCCACTAAGAAAATAGAAACTGGGTTTTTTGCAATATCCCTTTAACTTCTATAATGAATTTAAAAAAAAATTATTATAATCTATAATAATTACTTTTTACAAATCAGATAGTGTAGTTAGGTTAGATTTTGTGAGGAAATTTGATCCCAAATATATAAATATGTAAACCAAATTTCAAAAAATCATTCAGTCAATCTGAGATATAATGCTGAAAGCAATATGACACACACACACACACACACACACACACACACACACACATATATATTTTTCTTGTCTAGATGAACTAGTTGGACCTAGCTGAACTACTTGGACTAAAATGTAAAGATTTGTAAAACACTGATACCCCAGTTTTGTCATGATCATCAAACTTTCTCCTTTAATACAGCTATTTTAGCTATATATTCACTGGGAAAGTAGAAATATTACACACATATGAAAAAGCAATATTTTTGTTATAGCAGAAAAATAGTTGTATTTTAATTAAATTTGAAAAGCTTTGATATAATTGTTAATTAAAAATATTTAGGTTGCAATGTGATTTTTGTGCAACAGACAGATGAATAAATGTCAAAATATTAGTTTCAAATTAAACTTGAACATGCTACAAAAATTCAGCAATAATCAAAATGAGAACTTTTTAAATATGTATATATATTTTTTATCTTACAATGCTTTCAGTCACTTTTGTGACCAATTTCAGTGGCAGGTACTGCTAATTTTCATCTGGCAGCAGATTTTATTAAGCTAATTTTTTTTTTTTTTAGTTACAATTTCATAGATTTCTTTTCCTGAATGATGTTGATGTATTAACACAATAAGGTTTATTTAATCTGGTAACAGTGGATGTGTAGAAGGTAAAATTAACTAGTAAAGATATACTTTGATAAAAATTAGAATTATACAAAACAGATAATAGAGGATGTGGGTAATAAGTAAGTTGAGGTTAAAAGATTATCAAAGAACCGAAAGCAATAATAAAGGAGAATAGCATCAAATAAAACAAACGTCAGCAGTCAAACTGACTGATGAATTCATAATAGTTCATAATAGTACCTTTAGAGTGTTATAAAAAAGCGTATTAGATTTGAATTGTGTCTTCATTCATAAATTATTGTGGTGTTTGTATAAGCTTGATTAGATGTGATTCTGTTCTGTGTAGGTGTAGAATATCTAGATAGTTGTTGATTTGTGATTTGCTTCTAGGATATTATTGGCAAAGGTTTATAATGATATTTCTGGGAGGGCTTTTTTGTACACTTATTTATTGATAATTGTTTCTAGTCTCATTCTGTTGTCCAATAAAGAATGTTGGGCATAGAATTTAATTTATATATTACAGGTTCATTCCAATTAAACTAAATACTTGATAGCTACAAAGTATTCACTGAAAAATTCTCATACTTATCACTAAGCCATGCTTATCACTAAGCCATCACTTAGCCATACTTATCACTATGGATATTCTTGTATGTCCATAGACATACAAGAATGTATACAATACACAGAATACAAGAGTAGAATTAGGAATAAATATTTTTGATTATTATTACTACAGTCACAATGCAACATAAACTGCTTCACTTATACTACATATTTTATGCTACTTAGAAATATTTATAGCATTTAATTAAAAGGTAACTATATATTTTTAATGCCTTATAACATGAAAAAATTTCAATTTAGCCGTTTAACGTTATAGTATAGTATAGTAAGATTTCAGCAAGAATTAACTTTCAACGTAAATGTGACAAGTTTTTCCTTGAAACTATTTGGTAAACCGAAGTCCTGAATTGTTAAGAAGGTCTGATATATCATATCTGCTGATGTTAAATGTTACTAACAAATTCTTAGATCATTTTTTAAATGTTTTTTTTTTCTTTTTTCTTTTTTTTTTATTAATAGTTTCATATGTAGCATAATTAATAAAATATTTAAAAAATGTTACCAGTGGTTCATAGATTGATAGTCTAATTACCTATAATTTTTTGTAAATCAGTAAAAATAATTTAGAGTTAAATAATTATGTATTTTCTGTTTATTAAATAAATTGTACTAGCTGTAAAGTAAAAGAGTTTCATGCAGTATAGAATGCATACGTTAGTAAGGCTCTCTTCTGATGCTGATATTTTAGTTTATTTTGTTGATATTTATGTTCATGTTGATATTTATGTTCATGTTGATATTTATGTTAATATTTGTATGATTCTTGGTTTAATTAAGTAATTTAAGTGTTGAACTCAAATTTCTAATTGGATAAAGACATCATTTATAAATTTTAAATTAACTGATTTACTGAAAATTTAGCTTAGAGAAACTAAAAGAATTGTTCCAACCTAAGCTCAACTCAGTTACTTGGTCTGGCTGATGCAGCATAGACCACCATCTCATTGCAGTTCTTCATCACTTTTTTACATCTGCACTTATAGTGTTTTCGTTACTTTTATCTAGCCAATCGTTGCTTGGTCTTGGGAAAATATTACTAAATGTGTATAGACATATTTAGTAAATATAAATATGTACTTCTTGTCGAAGTTTAGAAAATATGAAACATAGATACTTAATAGTTGTATCTGAAATGTCCGTTGTAGTTTGGCCTGCTAACAGTAAAGTGGAGGAAATAGTGTATGCGATAGAACATCTTACATTCTACCACGAAGTCAGTCACATTCTATCTGTACTTGAGTGTCAACTGAATTATCCAAAATTGATGAATAGTTGTAAACCTTAAATCAGACTATAAATCATTTTATCCACCATATATAGGCAGAAAAATAACATTTTTTACAACAGTAAAAATTTCATAATGTCATACATATTCTTCATATTTGTTGCATAAGCAAGGGGAATTGATGGAGGATACTCATTTCCATTGTGAAGGAGAACTGCTTTCAAACTGGGTTTAGAGAAATCTGTATAAATCTCCATTCTACAGGATTGTGATGCTGTCCTAATAAATCTAATAAAGATTTACATCATTGCAGTACACTATATTATCTGATAATGAGAACAGGTGCTGAAATTGATGCTGCCTATCACAGAAAAAAACATATTTTAGTACAAGTTTCAAGGAGGTTCCAGCATTTTGACCTTTGAAAGCAGTAATTCTGAATGCATTTTAAACAAATTAAAACCACAAATCAGATCATTAAGTTTTACTTGAGTAATTCTGTGAGGTTCAGTACTTTCACCTTGGAAATCTGGATCTTTTTTTCATTATTTTGTAAACCACCATAGCTTCTTTCAACGTCAACATTTTTTTCTAAACTCCATATTTCTGGTGGAACTAGAAAAGATAACTCTTCATTGTGGAATAGGTTTTATTACTGAAGGAAGACTAGACTATGCAACAGTTTTTTGAATTTACTTGTGTTCCCTTTGATTCTTGTGATACAAAAATAACAGACTTTCGAGTGGTCCTTTCACATTCACCATAGCATAGGTACAGAAAAAAGCATATGTCAAGGCTTTCCACTTAGTCAAGTGCTTAACAAAGTTACACAAGAATTACAGCAAATATGAGGGGCCCAAAACATTTCCTAATATTCTATTTCACACTTAAAATGGAATGACTAATGGAGTAATATTTCTTCTTTGAGATTTCAAAGTTAATTCACCATACACATAGCAAACTTTATTAGGATGCTTTACACAACTAACAGCCAATTTTATATACATTACTAACAAAACACAAAAAACAATATATGAAGCATAAACAATATGAAGCATGACAAAAACAGTAATATTTGTATCAGAAAATGTAGAATAATTCACAGTGGTATTCACAGAAAGCCAAAATGAAACTGACTTTCTGGTCTGGCTTATTCTACAGTAAAAATAATAATTGAAATTATATCAGTTATGATGCTATTAATTAAATCATATTATTGTGATAAATTTATTTTCCCTAGAGCTATACAAACAGAAAGTATCTATGCCATTCCACAATTTAATATCATATTAGTAACACAGTTCATTCTTTTAAATTATTCCACTCTGACCTACTTATAAATATGGTAATATATAAATATCTTCAGATATATTCATATTTGATTATATAAACATTCATCAACAATTTCTTATTTTTATTATTTACATATATAATATATAAATAAATAAATAATATATATATATATATATATATATACAAGTATATGTAGCTTCCTTTTTTCATATTTCATTAATTATGTAAACTTTGACTTCACAACAAATCTTTACAAGTGTTTAGACTTAAAAGATAATTACAAAAAAACGAAGCCCTTAGGACAAATTTTGAGGTCATATTTGAACATAAAGCACATAAGATTAAGCCAAAATTATCTGTGTAACATAACTCTTGAAGAACAGTGTAATTATAGTAACATGAAAAACAGTTAACTAAAAAATTCATAGTCTGCACTCTTATTGTTTAAGAGAACTGACAATTAGTAGAATAATTTGCAACTCAAAAAACTAAAGAGGCGTTATTTATTTAAAATCTTTCATTTTACTTTTGCTTTTAATATAGTTGGTAATAGTTTTTATAAATTTGTATGAAATTCATTTGCAAATAATGTTGCTAGATATATATAATATTTAATTCTAGCAACATTAAATATTATAATATATTATCTGTTTAATTTTTTGCCCTTGTAAATACGATTTCTATTATTAATGAAATTATTAAATAAAAGTTTTTCAATATGTTCACCATTCGTGAAATGTGATCCATTGTCAACATTCATTACAATATTGTAGATTGTATTGTTTATATTATTTCTATTGTAGCAAAAATTTTTATAATTTTTTGCATGTTTACAAATTTGTATCTTCTCTAATTTCATGAAACCAAGTCTTCACAATCCATTTTTTAATCTGTATATTCTTTTAATATAAATAAGAATTAATCATAAAATATTTCACTTTCAATTGTAAGAATAATGATAAGATCTCTGGTTAGGTGACATATGATCATTGTTTTTAAGTGTTATGTATTTCTAGATAATGAATATTAATACAATTTTGACTGAAAATTTTTTTTAACCTTAGACTTAGTTTTTTAAAATATTCCACTTTTAAATGTAAAATTAACAGTAAGGTATTTAATCAGAATAATATTTTGCTTTTATTAAGGAGTGTTATTATTGGATAATTATTTTAGTAAAAGTGGAAAAGTAAATGTAAAAGAAAAGACACTGCCAGTATAAAACATGCCAAAATTTATAGTACTCATTTTGATATGACCATGATTATGAGGATTGCATAAGAAACAAATTCTTAAGTCTAAAGAAAAACTCTACTGCACTTTAATTTGTACAATCCGAGCCTTTTTTAAGATAGAAATACCCTAACTTTAATAAATAATAGGATATGTAAATAAATATCACTAATAAATACAGAAAATGAATGCATACATGTGAACAAACATGTATGCATTTAAAATAAATTAATTAAAAATAAAATTTTTTTTTTTTTTCATTATGTAAGGTGAAAGGTAGAATGAAAAACAATATTATTTATAAATTATTCGTGAGTATTTATGTGAAGCAGAATGTTTCATTGATGTATATATGTGCAGAAAATATACTCTGCATCCTTTACATTATAAAATATTAGAATGCACATAATTTATTGGAATAATTTACAGTTGTATTCAGAATTTTGCCAGACTTGTAAGAATTACACTTACAAAATGAATTACTAAATGGTAGAACATTTTGATTGAGCTGTGATCCATCCCTTCAATTCAGTATCCTGCTCTTCATTAGTATAAGGCAGAGAAGGAAATTAGAAGTTGTGGTAGGGTGCTTAAATATTGGAAAACAAACATAACAGTAAACATCAACAGTGCTGTTATCGTTGTAATACCAACTAAACTTTGCATGAGAGTCAATACACTAGAAATTTAGTTGAATCTTAAATCAATTTTGGACAACTCTCATCTTGGTTACTTCATCTATTTGTACCATATTGTACTATGTAGAAGTATTTCTTTCAGTCTTCTAAGAAGTATCCTTTCTTTATACGGTTACCAGATAAGAAGCTTATGAGTCTATTTTCCTCCTTTGATGCTAGCCAGTAATCCATCTTTATAATTTTGTTTGATATCATTTTTGTTTATCTTATATTGTACAAAATAATATTTTTTCTTGGTTAACAGATTGTTTTTTCCTTTTGTTATCCTTCACACTTCTTTTCATATTTTTTTCTGGATTAACTTCTTTCTTGATATTTCCTTTATGTGGGATTCATGTATTGTGACTGGGTTGATATATATCAGACAGTTTTTAAAAAAATATTTTTTGGTAAATTCAAGATTTTACTCCTAAGGATATCTTCAATTTTCAAAATTAAAATTATTCAACTTTATCGTTTTTCTTATCTATTTTATAATTTCTTTTCATTATCACTTTATTCCTTTATTCAAGAAGATTCTTTATCAAATTCGTAAAGTAAAATAATACTTATGTGAGATTTATTTTTGTGATATAATATAATAAAAAAAAGAGAAAATCTTTTTTTATAATAAAATTAAAAAAAAAAAAAAATAGAAATTTTTCTATTGCCTGAACACAATTTTACTGCTCTGATTAATCAAGGTTACTTTTAAGTTTTTGCTTCACATTCAGCCCATAGAACCTAGCAAATTACTTCAAAATTGATATCTATTTTTAAAAGTATATATATATATATATATATATATATATATATATATATATAAGAAGTCTTCTTTCTTCTGCATACCTTAGGCCTGATGATATGTTGTGAACCTCAATGCTTTTTCTCTTATTTTAGTGAAATTAAATTCTATGCAAGTTCAGAGTACATATTAAGTTAAACTACATAATTTAATACTGTTAATGAAGTTCAATGGAACTATTCTAACCATCGTTTTTTGTTTTTCCACATCACAAAAACTTCTAGGTTGTAAGGTCACATTTATTTTCTCTATGTAATCTTTCCAACTTAAACAACAATAATCTAATCTTTAATTTAAGTTATAAATACTTAATGTTTAATGAACATTCCAAATCCTTTTCTTGTTACTCTTAAAGCAGATCCAAAAAATTTCATCTCTGTAGCTTGAAGTATGTTTCTGTCTTCAGGTGGAAGAACTCATATCTCTCCTCTGTATAAACTTGCTGAAACAGCCATATTTTATTATTCCCAATACTACTGATGTACCACACATAATATAAAATATCACAATTTTGTTCTTAATATCCACTTCCTCAATAAGAGTTGCAGCTTAAAAATTTAAACTGGTCCACCTGCTTTATAGGTTTATTATATATAAACCAACTTGCATATCAATGTAAACGACCCAAAAATTGCTGTCAGTTCTGTCTTGATATGGATATTTCAAAATTATCAGGCTGCATATTTTTTATAAAGGAGCCAGCCTCTGTTCAAAAGAATTACCTAGTCATCTACAAACAATATTACCAGAAAAAAATTATCACTTTCTAAGTCATCATTAAAACCTAACCTTAGTAGTTATTAACCTTCCCTTTTCTTATGGCATCATCAAGTATAAGATTAAGTGAAATATGTGATATAGAACAGCCCTGTCTCATATCTATATTCATATTGTTTCTTTGAAGCTATTTCTCTAGTTTTAATTTTATTCTTCCAAATTTACTTTGAATATCAAGAACTTTTTCCATTTCTCCATTTAGATCAATAATTTTATTTATGAAATATATAAAGTTGTGTTTTGTTAGTATGTCATGTATTAAAGATGATTGCTGATAAAAGTCAGCAATAGAGGGAAGAATAATAGATGAAAGACGAGGAAGAAAAAGAAGTACAAAATAATACAGAAAAAATGTAAGAAAGATGAAAATAGAAGTACAATGAAGGACCATGAACAGTTGGAAATCATGGTGAAGTTTTTCTACGGAGAATTCCACCTAGGTAATCAGTACTGATAATGAAGACATTGATATTTATCCTTTCTTTCACTTATGCCAACTTGTTGATTTATCAGTTTCAATAGATCTGTAAAAACTTTGGTTGTATTCAATTATCTTGTTTCATATCTCTTACTACTTTAAATTACTTTCTGACATCTTGATGAAATTACACAATAGCTTTAGTCTATAAACTTTTAACAATGTATGATAAAGTGTAGCTTTAATTAAAAATTCTTTTAAAATAAATAAACACAAATAAAGACAAGTATTGCACTCTTTTAACTTTTTCCATTAATACTTTTAAAGTTATAATTAGATATATGCTACTGTGCAGTTCTTTTAAAATACACTTGTTAATATAATTTTTGTTTTTAAAGTATTATAGCAATTATAAAATAATTATAATATTATTATAATATTATAGCAACTTTAAAATAATACAAAACTCATTCATGTACTACTCATACATATATTGTAACAGGCCTGCAAGCTTTTAAGTTTCTACTTTTTATGTATCATATTTTTTACTTTCCTGGGTATAGTGATATATGCTGCTACAGCAGTTGTAGCAGAGAAAATATATATTTTGGTCAAAAAAAAAATCTCAAAAAATTGGTCTTCTCTTGTATTTTGTGCCTTAAGGAGACATTAAAATTTTTTTAACAAAAAAAAGTATATTTAAATAAATTGTAAATAATCTAAGGAAAAAATTTCTTATTTTAATGCCCCCAAGTCCAAAAATTCATTATCAGATGGATGTTTATGCATATATACATATGTGTATGCTGGCCTGTATTTGATGTTATAACTTCAGATCCTGTAGATTTTCTTCGATCTTGGTAGTCAGGTGCTAACTTCAGGGGGAAAGAATGTATTAAACTTTTGCAAAAATTGGAAAAAAAGTGGGGGTTGTTTCGACTGAAATAAAATTTCATATTTATACTGGGGCACTTAAGTAAAACAGTTTATTTTTAAAGTTGAAGTTTTTTAACAAAATTATATATTACTATAAACTTTTATTTAATATTCACCTCCCACTAAAAATGACTTTATTTATTTTCACCTATATCTTGCTTAAGAAAAAGAGATTAAGGGAGTTTTTTGCATCTATATTTTCTACACAGTAGTCCTTTAAACCACTATAAATTTTCTTTGCTCATCCCGCTCTAATGGTCTGTGGTAACAAAAGATATTTATTAATTTTTAAAAAATTTTTACAAAATTCATTTAAAATTTCAATCTCACATCACAAGTTATCCTACATATAAAATGAAAAATCTTAATTTTTTGATAGCACTTACTGTTTAATATTTCTTTAAAAAGATTAGTCAAAAATGTTCATCCCTACTTAGAATATGACAACTTTGTTTATTTAGAATTATGGCTGTATGTTTGTATTTTTAAACAGTTTTAAAAAGTTCTTTTTTACATTTATTATTATCACTTAGGGATTACTTTCTTAAAAATTAATTTTACCCAATGTTTCCCCTCGATTATGAGAGCTACAAAATGAAAAAAAATTGCAGTTTCAAATTTTTAATATTTAAAACATATTGTTAAACAATAAAGTTACTAAAATAACTTAATATCCTCCTGTTTTATTCATTAAAAATACTCTTTTATTTATATATAATATATACATCTTTTATATGTTGTATATATATATATACAAAAAAATTTTTCTAGAAAAAAAATAAGCCAAAAATTTTCACCCCCTTCCTACAAATTATAACTGTTTTTTTTTTTTTTAATTATGGCTATAACTTTGTATTTTTTAAACAATTTTAAACATTTTTTCTTTTTTAGATTTACTCACAACTTAGAGATTATTTTGCTAAAAATTAATTTTACCTGAATGCTTCCCTTTGACTTTGGAAGACCCCAAAATGAAAAAAATTTGTTTCGTATTTTAAAATTATTAATGATCAAAACATATTTTGTTAAATAAAAAAGTCACTAAAATAACTTAATACCCTTCACCTTAATTGGCGTAGCTGGGAAAGTTATGTAATTCATTGTCATCTTAAAATACTACTGATACAACAAAATAATCATTCCAGAAATATAAAAAAAATATTCCTTTGGTTACACATATTAAATATAAATTTAAATTATCTTCTTATCAATCCTATTCCTCCTTCCAACATTTCTACTAATCTGTGTTCTTCTGGAGCTTTATTACTCTTAATTTCCCAAACTTCAGTCTTCCTGGATTCTTGTTTGTATAATTGGATTAACATCAAATTCTGCCAAGTTTGAAGAAGTATTTGCCTTATTACTTCTAATCTTTTGCAACATTTTCCGTGTAGTTATTGATCTTGTCTTGAATAACTAATTTATTTTATTTATATATAATCTTATAAAATAGTTGTTATTTTCCTTCTAGTAAACTTGTATATTAAACAGAATAATGTTTTAGTGGTTTTTTATCACTTATCTTATTCATAGAACTTCATATTTTCAGTATGTATCACTAATAAATAAATTAATACCATCTAATTAAATTCTGCTTATTTAATCAATTCCTTTCCCGTAGTATTTGCTCTAATTACATAAGTTATTATAAACTATGTAACTAAACTACTTGTGTTAAGTTTGCCGTTGAAGTTTATATAAAGTTTCTAATGCAATATTACCTGATCTAATACGGTTGAAGAACATTATGATTTACTGATATGTTTATATCATATAGTAATATTTAAAGTAAAGGATGATCATGTTTTGATAACGCTGCCCAACAAAAAAAAATTTTTTGAATGTTTCCTTCACTTCATGAGTCAAATCTTACTAATTTTGGGTCGAGAAAAATGAATATGACAAAGGAAAATTTTTATTAGCTCTAGTTTCTGTGATATACAACCGGTGGAAGTATTTTATTTTAATGGATTAAGAGAAAACAATATATTTTAATTACATATAACAACCGCATAGAAAGTCCATTTGACATTTTTTTATGACAGTTACATTCTAACAGTTCTTAATTGATGAAAAAATATCTGGCAGTTGGTTGTTTCTGAAGAGAATCATGTGGTGGCATCATGAGATCGTTATCTTTTGGCTTTCCTCTTGTGAGTTCCAGAGCATTCCTACACACAGACCAACAGTAATCGGCATGCATTGCTTCATTCTAATGGCCCTGATATCTTTGTTCCATTACAGAAATATCCTGATGGAAACTTTCTTCATGTTCATCACTGACAACTCCACAAGTAGGAGGGTGAGTTGAGAAAAATGATTTTAAGGGACACGTTGCATGTTGATTGTCTATTTTTGTAGAAGTACTGTCACCAACTGAATGTAGTTTTCATCTCTTTTGTTGACTAAAATTCCATGAATGACTCCTTTTAAGGCTTTCCAAGCTTTCTTTTCTTTCCCCTCCAAAATTTGGTCAAACGCAGGATCCTTTACAAGTTGTTGAATTTGTGGCCCAACAAAAATATCTTCTTTAACTTTTGTATCACTTAATGTAGGAAATTTGTCTACTTTGTACTTCTTGGTTCATACTTTTGACAAAAGTTTTCATCAAACCCAGTTTTATACAAAGGGGTGGAAGAAGAACATTTTTGGGTCCACGAGAGGCTGGGTAATGACATTTTTCTCGCTAGACTTAAGATTTTTTGCTGGCCAGTCTATTTGAATATAATGTGATTTCCTATCCCTACTGTCCCACATACATAAAAAGCAGCAGTATTTAGTATACCCCAGTTGCATTCCTAAGAATACAGCGACAACTTTTAGATCATCACAGATTTTCCACTTGTTTTTAGCATATTTCATTGAGTCTAGGAGGATTGCCATGTTTGCATAAGTTTCCTTCATGTGAACTACGTGACCAACAGGAATAGAAGGAAGAAGGTTGCCATTGTGAAGTAATACAGCATTAAAACAAAGCTTGGAGGAGTCTATGAACACAGCTTTTAATCAGTTGGATCATGATTCAAATTCAAACATTTCATCAAGCCATTAATGTTGCAGTAAACAACAAGATTGTTTTTCTTCTCAAAAAAAGAAAACAGATTCCTATGACGATGTCTGTACTGTAAGACTCTGACATTATGTTGGAGAAGATTCAATTGCTATTATATTCTTGACCCTAGAAGTTCTGCCTTCTCCTTCGACAAATCAAGGTCTCGAATGAGATCACTCAATTTTGCTTGACTCAGTCAGTATGGTTTATCATCTTTTTCATCAAAATCAGGGTCATAGGATGTGGAAGCCTTGTTGGGTTCTTCTTCTTCCACAGTGTCTTCATTTTCCTACTTCAAGTTCATAATTTTGGGGTGGAGTAGGAACTGGTAAGTTATCTGAATGTGGAGTAGGTTGATAGCAGGTGGAAAATTAGGGTATTGAGCTGTTCCTCTTTTCTTCATTGACAATCCTGTTTGTATAGGTGGAATCAAGCAGAAATAGAAGTTATCTGTATGGTTTGTAGGCTTCTGCCAAACCATAGGCACAGCAAAAGCCGTAGATCGTTTTTTGTTTTTCAGCCATTTTCATAGTATAATTGAAGAGTTGCAACATATATGTGGAGCCCTTGACTTATCCTCGTCCCCTACCTTCATACCAAATTAATGCTGATAGGCAGCCTTCACAAGAGGCATCAGACTGTGTGTCTGTGATGAGAATGTTATTTTACCACAGATGTAACAAAAATTATTCAGTGAATTTATACATTTTCGTGGCATTTTGATTTAACAAATTTTTCACTTCAAAAGCACTCGAAAACCAGGAATTCTGCACTAATTACAACACAAATAATATGAAACTCACAGTCACAGCAACAGTAATAATGTTTATAACCTACAAACAGCTGGAGAATGTTGTGTTTTGTCATTAACAAGTCTGACAACTCCAAAAATAAAATTGTCCCCAGACTAAAAATGTAGATTAGGTAAAAAATATGTCATTGTATTTCTGAAGCAAGAGCTAATCGGTCATTTTTATGGTGATGTTTGAATTCAGCAGATGGAAATACATCTGCTGATCAGAGGCCAGGGATGTTGGGGGTGTTTAAAAAAGGACAAATAAAAAAAAAAAAAAAAGATGGAAATACATAAGAATAAGCAAAACATTTCATGGTTGGGCAGTGATAATTAATGAATTTTTAAACAGAAATGATCTAATAAAATTAACAAAATTTAATGATTAATAATATACTCGTATATGACTAGATTCATGAAAATAACTGTAAGTAAGATTCACAAAGAAGTACAGTCTTGCCTACTTATTACTATGAGCTATCTTTCAGGGGTTATCAATGGTTAAATTTACAAGCAGTAGCAACCATTCCTTGAACTGGTTGAATTATTTTTCTTACTCAAAGCCTACAACACATTTGCAAATAAAACCTATTACACTGTAACGGGAAGATAAGCTTCCAGAAAGAAGAAAGAAAGAAGAATTTTGAAAGAACGACAAAGGGATTCTTTCTAGAAAAGGACTTATAGAAAAGTGTAAAAGGTGTGGATAATAAAAATTATTACACTTGAAGAATCAAAAGGATGGCCAGGTACTGCTACTGTAGGTCAGGAGATATAAATACTGCAAGGACCAGTGGAGGACAGTGAGTAGTTTTTTAACTTTGAGTTCGGTGCAATGTGCGATAAAAGCTATAACAGTAACTGTTTGGTAGCAACAGTGGGAGTGAAGAGTGAGTCATGATTATTCCATTTTGGACAGTAGAAAACAAGAAGCTGTTTGGTGAGTTATTTGTGAACAGAAGAGAAAGTGACAGTGTTATATTAATTCATGAAGTGTTGGGTAGTTATTTTATAAACAGTAAAAGTAAATAATACTTGCAGAAAGTGAATGTAAATTTTTCTATTGTTATCTTATTGTTAATTCAATATTAGTCTCTATTAGTCATTGTAAAGTTTTTAGGAAATCGGACACTATTTTGGTATTTATAGTTTAATTGTTATTAAATTAATTTTATTTTTAATTTGAATTACTATTTTATTTGTTATATATTATTATTTGTTTTGCTTATTTGAGAAAAATAAACTGTACCTATTAAAAGCTTTTATGTGTTTAATCTCTCAATATCCTTGTCAAACTGTGAACATGCGACAATACATTTGCAACATTGCAAATTAAACAAATATGCAATTACTTCAAACAAAAGTCATGCATGCAATGCTTTGCATTGCATGACTTTTCCAGCTACGTCGATCGTCATGCAACACTTATTTCAAAAAAATAGGCCAAATCACGGGGACTATTTTAATGACGCTAATTTGTTTTAAAATTAATATTAAATAAATTAGAAATCCCAAAATATTTCCTTTTTGACTTATTTTGGTATCTTTAAGTGGATTGAAATTGGATGGTTAATCAATCAAATCAAAATTCTCACAAATGTAATCAAAATTTTTACGGAAAATAAAATAATAACTTTACTCTAAAAATTGTTTAAATTAAAATGCCCTGTTAATTTTTAAAAAATAGTATGATTTGATTCATTAACCATCCAATTTCAATCTACTTAAGAAGATTAAAAAATCTGATGTTGACACCACATGGCTTCATTATACGCCTATTAAATTGCATTTTTAAAAGTACATAAAATTTTATTTCACTAATAACTAATGATTTTTTTCAAAAAAAATTTTTGTTGTAAATATTGAATTATTATAAATCGTAATTTTTTTTACAATCAGAAGTTAATTATTATTAATAAATCAATATATTTAAATTAAAAAAAATAAAGTTGAAAAAAGGAAATGAAGTCGGATTTGAACCGATGTGCCTTTCCCTTGTAAGATCCAAATATTTCAATAATTAAAATTTCATTTGGCTATAACTCTGGAACCAATGAAAATAAGTACCACTTATCGTATATTGTTGAAAAGCTCTCAATGAGGAATTATTACTGCAGTTAATCAAAAGTGCAAAATAAAAATTTTTTTGATTGTGGGTTCTTTTGGAAACTTTTGATCCAGTCGACTGCAGTCAAAAGGAAAGGAGCACAACTAGATTTTACAACAGTCCTAAATTCAGAATTTCAACATTCTACGGTTAATCGTTTTTGAGTTATGCGAGATATATACGTACATACAGCCGTACGTTCTTTTACAGTTCTTTTGTTATTTTATTGTACTTCGTACAAGGAAGTAATCTTTAAGGCAATAAAATAAATTTAAAAAACTAACTAGATATTAGAAAATTTGATGAACAAGACTGATTAAAAACAGAATATTGTAGGGTATTGCAGAAAAGGTAACAGCAGTTATACTGTTGGTAGTTAATATAAACATAACATTAAAGTATATGGAACAAAAAGCAAACCTACACAATATTGTACGTAGAATATTATCTCGAAAAGCATTTTAGAAAATAAAAGAAATGCTATTAAAGAGAAAGAAGAGATTGAGTTGGCTTTGCTTCCAGATATTTAAACAAGTTAAAATCTTTCTTTGTTCATTCATAGTCTATATTAAGCTACAAAAAATATACGCACATCAAGACCAATAAAACAGCACATACACATTTTCTTCTTTTCTGTTAGGCTAAATGCATTAAGAAAACTTGTATTATAAATAAATCTATGTAACTAAGACCTTATAGTTATTGCTAATTTTCTCTTTTTTTTTTGTTACTAGACGGTCGGATGAATATCTGAATTTCTTTAAACTATCTGATAAAATTCGATCTAAATAGTGGCAAATTAAAATATTATTTCATCAAGCTACTTTTATTAGAGTAATATTATTTATGTGATACGGCTACATAGTGTAACCACAGTAAACGTTTTAGCAATCAATTTTTTTTTTTTTTTTTTTTTTTTTTTTTAAAGAGCGTTTATATAAAAGAAATAACTACTATTTAAGAGAAATATCTTACTGCATTGTCATTACCTTAAACGATCTCAATAAAAGGCAATAGAAATAAGCCTCGTTAGTAATGTACAGAATTTTTATTTCTCGTTATTCGATAAAAATTTCGTAAAATGATACTTTTAAAATGTAATTCTCATTTATGTAAGAAACTTAATACAAGAACTACCACCTAAAGCTATTTTATTTCAGTTGGTATACATTTTTTGAATTGCCCGGTAATATGCATTCATTTTACAATTCTACTTAAAATAGGAGTAGTTTAAATTGGCCTACAGTAGATGTAAAAATTAAATTCCATAAAGACTTGTGAAGACTTTTAATTTTGCATACAGGTAGGTGTAAATTTCATACTGAAAACACCGACTAACCTTTGATACAAAGATAGCATCGACTGAACGTATGAATGATGTATACGAGGTGCTACAATAAAGTAATGAGACTGCTGTGAAAAAAAAAAGTTGCTTACCGTTTTAGTCATGTTTAGTGGTCTCCTTCAAAGTAGTTCCCCTCTGATTGCACACACTTATTCCAGCGCTTCTGCCATTGATGGTAACATTTCTGGAACTCATCTTCGGTAATATCCTCCAAGACCCTCGTCACAGCTTTTTGGACATGTGTTGTGTTGTTTGGAAATGGTGTCCCTTGACCGCCATTTTGACTCTTGGAAATAGAAAAAAGTCGCACGGAGCGATATCTGGTGAATAAGGTGGTTGTGGTAGTACTGAAATTTGTTTTGAGGTTAAAAATTGCTGTACTGACATAGCAGTATGGGATAGCGCATTATCGTGATGCAGAATCCAATTATCAGCAATGTTGGACATTGCTGATAGTTCTTCAGACACGAAGAACTCGTTTACGAAGTCTTTCTAACTTTGTAGAAATATTGGTTAACTGTTTGTTCAGGAGGCACCCACTCTTTATGAACAATTCCCTTGGAATCGAAGAAGCACACAAGCATACATTTCACTTTTGACTTTGACATGCGAGCTTTTTTTGGTCTGGGTGATCCCTTTGAGCACCATTGCGAACTTTGGCGTTTTGTCTCTGGATCGTATTGAAAAAACCAACCTTCATCACCAGTGATAACACGGCTCAACAAATCTGGATTGATTTCCGTTTGCTCTAACAGATCGGATGCCACATTTTTCCGTGTTTCTCGCTGTTGTGTGAGATTTTTGGGGCCATTTTTGCACAAATCTTTCTCATACCAAGATCTTCAGTTAATATTAGACGAACCGTTTCTCGATTGATGTTGAGTTCTTCTGCAATCATTTTCACGGATAATCTTCGATCAGATCGTACGATTTCACGCACCCTGGTCAAGTTGACATCTGTCCGTGAGGTTGATGGTCGTCCACTGCGGTCTTCATCTTCAACATTCGTTCTGCCTTCACTAAAAATTTTATGCCACCGAAAAACTTGAGCTCTTGACATAACCTCCTCTCCAAAAGCCTTCTGAAGCTTACCATAAGTTGTCGTCGCGTTTTCACCCGATTTAACGCAAAAATAAATGGCATACCGTTGCGCAATATTTTGCGGTTTCATTTCTGTGACGAGAGACACAAACACGTGTTCACTTATTACAGCACAACTCACGACTGAGCAGTTGCATCAATGTGCCGCTTGGACTAGAAGTCCAAGAAACATTCATTTGTGTCAAATGATATAACCTACAAAACTTTACGTAATTTCATACGGTCTGATAATAATTATAACATAACTTTTACTTAAAATTTGGCATTAGATTTATAGAAATATTCATTTGTAATACTCGTCATTGTCCAATTGCAATATTGGCTACAAATATAACGACGGTCAAGGCTGGCCAAATTATACTATTTTACCTGCAGCTGATATCACTAAAATTAAAATTACTCATAAATATCTTAATATGATTTATCTTCATTTATTTATTTATCTTAATTTTTCCTATCTTAATATGGTTTTATTTTGATGGTTTAAATTAACATAGAAGCAACAACAACAACAACACACACACGCGCGCGCGCGCGAACGTCTGCATATGTTTCTACAGCCTTAATAAATAAAAGTTTTCAAGCTGACCCGTGCGAAAATTTCGCAATTTAAATTTCATAAAGATAAAAACAAATCAAGTTAACTGCAGTAATAATTTATTTGTAAACATAGAAAAAGTAAGTTCAATGATTGAAATGTTACAGTAATAAACTGTACAGAACATTTGAAAACAAGATAAATACAGCTACTACAAAACATTGCAACTGTTTCTGGCTATATCACAATGATCAATAAACCAGTGAAACAAATTTTTAACTAACGTTTTTGCATTTTCAATACTTTTCCACTTTAATTTTTTGTCTTAATTCTCTTTGATGCACACGTGGAGGGTAATTCCCTATAAAGAAATACGGCATTTATGGCGGTTTGTGTTAATGGCGTCTTATAAATGGTGCAAAACCATCGTCTTTTCTTAGCGTATTATATGCAGAGTGATAAAAAAAAGCTGTAGGAATGGGGAGGGAACCCACCGGGTTGGTCTAGTGGTTAACGCGTCTTCCCAAATCAGCTGATTTGGAAGTCGAGAGTTACAGCGTTCAAGTCCTAGTAAAGCCAGTTATTTTTACGCGGACTTGAATACTAGATCGTGGATACCGGTGTTCTTTGGTGGTTGGGTTTCAATTAACCACACATCTCAGGAATGGTCGAACTGAGAATGTACAAGACTACACTTCATTTACACTCATTGTTGAGTATAACAAAAAACACACAGCTAGTATTTGCCAAAAGAAATTGTACTTTATTGAAAGTGAAACAAATGAACTTATGTTATAATCATAACCTTAAAACATAAAAGGAAATTATGAAATTAACATAACTTAATGATACTTAACATATCAGTTGAATCAACATATAAATAATGATGTTAAATGCAAAAATACATGAATAAACATTTTTTAAATACACAATGTAACAAAGCCTGAAAACAGGAGAACATAAAACACCTTATTTTCAAATTAGATACTTAAAACATAGCATCAATAGAGAGTGGAACTGGAAAACAGTTGCACTACTAACATATACTGTAATATGAAAATTAGCAGTGAACAGATGTCATTAGCTTAGAAAAAATAAATTACAATAATTTCAGTATAGAAGGCGTTAATTACAATATAATCACATTAAAATAAGTAATAATATAAATGGAGTTTATTTTGATAGATAAGCATTCTTGAAAATACAAAAATTACAAAGTCCTAAAACATACCTGCACATCAGGCGTAATTTGCTTTAGGTTAATTTACGAGAAGTATTATGAATACAGTGCATAAGTAGCAAAGAATTAATTTCGGCGATCAAGAAGTTGCACAAATAAATTATAGAGTTAATTACAATAACAAATCGTAATAATTAAACATGTAAAATAGGTAAGCCACCTATCATGATTGCACTTAAGTGAATAAATGGTTTTCTTTTAGCTAAACTTGAAATCGAAAGGCATAAGGTATGATGAACTGAATGTTTCACAAATTTCAATGATAAAATCACTGTTTAACGTAATAATGAAAATTGAACTTGCCTGTAGCACACAAATAATATCAAGAGACGAACTCGTGAATGCAGATACATGAATACATACAGTAATCCTGGGCGTAGTCCGCACTGGTGTATCAGGAATACAGAGGTGTGATGTGGTTTAGTGGTAGAATAATACGTAGCATCTCAGATGTGTAGCGACGAGTTTGGAGATCCTGCTTGGATGAGAATATTGTCGCAAAGTTTGCAGGAGAATATGGCCATAGGCGACTGTACTGGAGGAATGTTGGATCTACTCTGCCGAAAAGATGGCGTGAAAGAAGAAAGGGGGAAACCAGATCCAGGTAGTGGACAGGAGAGAGTGTGTGTAAAAAATAAGAGATGTGTGCATGTATTAGTATGGGAACGAAAGAATAACGGTTGTATGAAAAGGGTGCCAAAAATAATTCGAGACATGAATGGACGCGGTCACTAAGGATGACGGAGGCAGACAGTCTGGGTGGCGCCAGAAGTGTCGAACACGAGAACAAATAATCAAACAGGTACAAATGACAAGCCCAAAAATGCGAAACATAGTAAAATTTAACATGCCTGTAACAAACAACAGGACCCAACCCTAGCTTAGAATTCATTGAAAATAACGGAAACTTTACGCTAAACGGCGTAAACACTCATACATATCATCCTCATTCATCCTCTGACGAATTATCTAAACGGTAGTTACTGGAGGCTAAACAGGAAGAAAAAAAAAGGAACGGGGAGGGAGTGGTGTGACAACCGGAAGCGTCACAAGGCGGGTACCCTACATCCTACAAGGGTGTACCCTTGTAGGGTACACCCTACAAGGCGGGTACCCATCGCAACCCCTATGGGGTTGCGATGGGTACATCGCAGTTGTAGGACAACACAGGTGTAGGACTTTCACGTCAAGCGGCTTTTTTCTGTTGGGTGGTTTAGACACACATACACAATTTAAAATATTTGTAGAAAAATGCGATGGGTACATCGCAGTTGTAGGACAACACAGTTGTAGGACTTTCACGTCAAGCGGCTTTTTTCTGTTGGGCGGTTTAGACACACATACACAATTTAAAATATTTGTAATTTTATTTAAATATAATATTTTTTGTTTACTTGATTCACTGATTCTAACTAAAGTGTGCGCGCATACCGTATTTCTTTTGTGTGGCTGTGGCGGTACTAGCGGCCACTTTAGATACCTTTTTTACACTTTAAATATCATTCATTTATTTAATTCTACCGCTCACCTGTGACTTTGCAGCAAATCAGCTGATTTAGAAGTTGAAAGTTCTAAGGTTCAAATCGTAGTAAAGGCACTTACTTTTATACAAATTTGAATATTAGATCGTGGATACTGGTGTTCTTTGGTGGTTGGGTTTCAATTAACCACACATCTCAGAAATCGTCGATCTGAATTTGTGCAAGACTACACTTCATTTACATTCATACATATCCATTTTCATTCATCCTCTGAAGTAATAATACCTTGCGATGGTTCCAGAGTTTTAACAGAAAAATAGAGAGACGGCTGCAGCAGCTGTACGTTAGTGCTACACTAGCGCTCCTTGTGTTAAGATGGGGTACTAACAATACACTATACCCAATAGTTTATTTAGAACATTTTTAGGGGTGGGGGTGCGATTTTGAAAAAATTTTTTTTTGGGAAATATTACTCTTTAATTGTTAACAAATGCGCCTAAGAAAAATAAGACCTTAATTAGGTGAAATCTCGAGATACTGAGGTTGACCTTGCTCTACAGTCTCATTCCCTTGACCTTTTAAGTTGAAAATTTAGTGGCATTAATGCCCCCATACATAGAAATAATATGATCAAGTTTGGTCAAAATCGGTCGAGTGTTTCTGGAGATATAAGATATAAAACACCGAACACACACACGTACATGCGAACATTTCCATCCGGTTTTTGTGTTTTTTGGGTTCGTTAGGTGTCAAAACGTAAAGTTAAGGTAAAAACCGCATATGCCCAAATTAGACCGATTACAATAGTTTCCCTTCAAAAGCTATAGTGCTAGGAGAGAAAGTAAAATTATTAATAAATTCAAGTGAAACTTTAATATAATTTTAAAAACTGTAATATAATACTGATAATAATGTGTATATTGTCGCCGAATGGCTTCGACGGCACGCGGCACTTACTAACCTTACCGTGGCCCTGAAAAAAGGTCATCATAGTAGTCGATTGGCTTCGACAGCTCGTTGTAATTGCTAACCTTAGGGTAGCCGTGAGAAGGGCTGTTGTCGTCGAATGGTTTCGACGGTTCGTAATCTATAACCTTGTGGTGGCCCTGAAAAGGACCATTTTTTGCGTTAGCTCTGAGAAGAGCTGTTGGGTCCGGAAGCTGGTTTCCGGCGAAGTCGGGGAGTTGCGGCTCGTCCGTTGAAGTCCGACCAGGCTTTCCCTCAGCGGCAGTTGGATCCCCACTACAGCGTGGTAGTGTTGGCCCCCAGAGCTCCACAGTGTCGGTCGTCCTTCTCCGGCGCGGCCGAGGTGGTTCTCCTCGAGCGATCCCACGCTGCCGGCTACTGGTGCCGAGTCCGCCGGCCAGGGCGATTGAAACCGGCGAGTTGGAACTGGAGCGGGAAGGTAATCCGCGTTCAGCAACTCCCTAGGCGGGCCGGCCAGGCCTGCTGCTCTGGCGGGGACGTTGGCATCCGCCGGGAGGTCCCACGTTGAGCTGGCCAGAGAACTTCATCTGTCTTCTTCTATTTTTGTCTTCTTCTTGGTCTTCTCCAGGTGGTGGTAAACGATGAATGGCGGGAGTTTGCAAATTCTCCCTTCGGATTGCAGAGCCTGGACAGTGTCCCTTGCTACTGGGTGATTCTATCGGGCGTGCTTTTAAAGGTTTACTTTATATGACGGGTCTAATTTTTCAATTTTTGTCTTTATTTTATATTTTGATTTTAAGGACGGATTTAATTTCATTCCAATCCGTTGTTAAACCAGCGATTTCGAACCCATTTCATGGGCCGACCGCGGAAGGCTAGACTTTTGAAAACCTGTCCTCCCAACGTAATTCCCCTTCAGACCGTCCACTGAAGTTCTTTCGGTGCTAACGCTACACAGGCTAGCAGGAATACGCCACAACGGGGCACTAACTATATGGAGGAAGCAATGCGCCCTCTTCTCCGGAGGAGTCGCAATTGCTGATTTAAACTAATTTAATTGTAAGTTTTAAGGGAAAGTTTGAGTAGAAGCTCTTCACCACTTCTTTCTTGGCTGCCCTTCAGGACGCATCTCTGCTGGGCTCTTTCTCGGACTCCCGTCCGGGACGTTGGGTCGCGTAGACGGTCTTCTATCTTCTTCTCCTTCCGATGACCTCTTCGTTCTTCTTTAGCCTGCACTTTCCAAGAATTGGCAGTAACCGAAGTTAACCTTGAAATTCCCGTGGCCCAGAAGGACTGAACGGGGAAAAGAGCAGTTTTCTTCTTTCTTCTTGGGAGGGGGGTTTGGAGTAAATTGCTCCTCCAAGGTATCGGCGAAAACCTCAGCCCTCTCCGCCTCCGAATATGAAGAAAACCTCGCTGCCCCACAACCGGATGGCGAGGCTTCTTCCCTTCTCGCAGTCTCCTGTTCAACCTGAACACCGAGGAAATGTCGCGGTGAGGTATTTGTTCCACGAATCCTCTCGATGTCTTGTCAGCAGTTGTTTCACCCTGTCCGTTTGATTATAAAAGGCCCGTTTGTCAACGGGGGACAGGGTGATTCGATATCTCCTCCTCAGTCGTCGTTTCTCCGCTATGGCGTCGGAGATATGAGGAGGGAGGTCGTTTCGAACAACTGTGCGAGCTTTGGCCGATGAACTACCTGACAGGGCCTCGGTCATTGACGACGTGACGCGCTCACGTCACGACAGTGTCGTCGATTTCCTCCGGGGTGTTCAGGAGCTCAGGATTCATCGGCCTGTACTCCCGTTGGAGGGTCTCGTAGAACTTCTACCAGTTAACTGTGCTTCGGGGTATAGGTGGGCGATCTCGGCCGCCCCCTGCCTGTCCTAGTTCCAACAGGACAGGGGAATGGTCCGAGCTGAGGTCTTCTATCGTTTCAATCATGAACGGGAGAGTTACCCCATTCATGATTGCGATATCCAACACATAAGGCCTATGTCTGCCTGTGCTGTGAACGAATGTGGGCACCTCAGGGCCTACGACAACCAAACGCCGGGCTCGCGCCCTTTCATACAGCAATCTGCCATTCGCGTTTGTCAGATTGCTGTTTCATGACACGTGTTTGGCATTGAGGTTACCCATGAGTATCATGGGCCCACCCCAATTTTCCAGCACGGCATCCAGATCTGCGCCGGTTACCGCATCGTTCGGCTTGCTATAAGCCGAAACCAGCCGATACACCGTGCCTAGATGCTCGACATGCACACACGTTTGTTCCATCACGTTTGTATTAAGAACAACGCGCGTATGCATGTGGCGTCTATGGACTAAAACCGCGGTTCCACCGGCGGTGGGGTATCCGGGTCGTACTGGCCTATCCGTCCTATTTGCGAAATAGATCCGAAGGGCCAGTTGCTTCTTTGGGTTTAAGCGCGTCTCAGACAACAGTATCACGTCTACCAGTAGATCCTCGGCCAGACGGCATAGTTCCTCCGTCCGGCCTACTACTGAGTTGGCGTTCCACTGTAAGAGTCTGAGTGAGGTCCTAACCATACCTAGACAGTATAAATCTATTCTAAGCTTAGCTGTTTGAAGACAATGGCCTGGAATTCAGGTAGCTGGCCGCCCGGCTGGTGTCCTAACGGTACCTCCTCACATGGTCAGGCGACGCAGGTAGAAGTAAACCGGTCTGGGCTGCACAAACACTCACTATCCACAGAGCACTAAGAAACACAACCTTTCTGTATGACTGCCAAGGATGGAATCCCCCGCATTCACACTCGTGGTCACGCTCCTTTATTGGATCCTGAGAGTGGTGGGGCTGCAGCACCGCTATGGTGGGAGAACTGCGTGGTAATCTGCGCGGCGGTAGTGATGCTTGTATCAGCGCGTCCGTATACGGTGCGCCAGTTGTATCTGAGTTACTATACCGTGTTCGGCTGCCGATATTGAATATCGTATGGCGTATGTGAGGTAACAGTATGAATGTGTATGTAAATATTATGCTATATTTTACTTGTTTTAAAATAATGAAACTGAGTTAGATGTTGCAGATAAAATAATTTAATCGTAATATTTAATAATTTGAGGCAATTAAGAAATACATGTAAATTAATCAAGCAGAGAAACGATTATTTTAAATAAATTTTCAATAACAAAAACAAATATTTAAAAGCCACTGGAAATAAATATTTTAGAACAACCAGTAACCAATAAAAACAATTAAACAATTGTATTGGCATTTGTACAATTGGCAATTTTACAATTGTATTGTTTTTGTTGTAACCAATAAAAAGAAAGATAAATAAGACAATATTGTACTAAATTATTACTTTATTTGTTAAGGGATGGTGACTTTAAAAACGGGTGAAGATTTAATATTATACTTAATAATTTTTAATATCTCTGGAATCTATTTCTGTAGTTATATTCTGATAGAAGTTTAAAGTTAAAGAAAAGTTAGGAAATGTTAATAGACTTAATTGTAATATATTCACAAATAGATAGTATTTACAAAAAATTAAATTGAGAAACAATATTCTGTTACTGTAAATCATAAAGGGATTAGGTCTTTGGATAAATTAAAGATATTGGGAAGGGTCTGGGATTACGTCATTGAAAAATTGGGTGCGATGTCAATCGTAAGTAATAATATTATTTAAATAATATTAAAAAGAAATCGAAAATGAAAGAGAAAAGGCAGATTTCGAAGTCGAGAGTTCTAAGGTTCAAATTTTAGTAAAGGCAGTCAGTTACTTTTATACGGATTTGAATACTAGATCGTGATTACCGGTGTTCTTTGGTAGTTGGGTTTCAATTAACCACGCATCTCAGGAATGGTCAATTTGAGACTGTACAAGACTACACTTCATTTACATTCATATATATCATCCTCTGAGGTAATACCTTGCTGTAGTTTCGGAGATTAAGCATAAAAATAGAGAGATTGAACATGGAATCATATGTGCTAATTTTTTTTTAACCTCTGGGACCACCGTTAGGTATTACTTTAGAGGATGAGATGAATGACAATTTTTGTAGCTAATGACAATTTTGTGAAAATGCCATACCTGACCTGGATTCGAACCCGGGATTTCCGGATGAAATGCCGAGACGCTACCACTCGCGCCATGGATGCCGATCTTTTTATTAAAATGGTTTGGTATACTTAAACTACTTTTTCTTCTTAACTGTTACTCTTTTTTATTAAGAGTATTGTTTAATTGTTAAAATAATTTTATATTTTTATTTCTATAACCTTTTGAATAGTTAACGTTTTATGTTTATTATTGTTACATGACACATTTATCTATTTATTATTTTTAAAGTAAATATATTTTAAGTACGGGCTGAAGAATATCAGAATTTGAAATATATATATGTATATTGAAAGTCGATTTGGAGTTATGAAGAAATTGTACAATTCTACATATCTGTATATATTTAACTTAATAAAATATTTTATATATTAATATATATATTATATAAAATATATTAGCAGCATATCTTAATTAATTTATTATGATAAAAATGTAATTTAATAAAGTAATAATAGTAAACTTTATTTTTATATTCAGCATTTTACTCGTCATAAGAAAATTATGAAGTCTATTAGGAAATGAGATGTTAAGCCAGGTCAACGCTGATACTGCTTTGTGGTAGCGTAGCTCTAGAATAAGCCCGTGGTTCACTTTAGTAAATTCAATTGGGCGACCTGCAGTAGGAGTCGGGTTGACTTGTAGACCACTCATTCGCTCACCTCACTCCACCTACCGTACAACGTGATCAAAATGACTATAAACCCCACCTCCAAACACTGTTCTAGTAGCAGACTAACCTAACATTAACTTACCTTTAACTTAAACCTTCGCTTCTAAACCTAAAACTTTACTTTATAAAAATAAAATTAGGTCATTTAATTAATTCTATTTATTTAATTTTTTTGATTAATTACTTTAATTCAGAAGTAGTGATTTAACAAAATTGATGAAAAATGAATTCATTAATAAACAAGTTCTTAGAAAATTAATACTGGGTTTATTAATTAAAAATTTATTACTTTTAAATTTAAAAAGTATACAAAATATAGTTTTTGTTATATACATATTTAAACTTCATACAAGTTTTTTTTTTTGAGTTGCGGTAAATTAGTTTTGAAGGCAAGTTTTACCAGTCTATTTTTATTTTTAAGCTTTATACCACTGAATTTCGTTCAAATCTTTTTATGCAGTATTTGAATTTCTTAATATCGCATAAATTTAACCATCATTACTCAAAATGTTCTGTTTACAAAAGAATAAAATCTCAAAATTATATATTTGCTGAAAACTACTCTTTAATTATACTTCTGACAAAGTAACTATTAATAAGTCCTTTATAATGTCAACAAAATTAAATGCTTTTCCTTGCTAAGTAAATTCAGTATATATAATGTGATGTTTCATGATAGAAAGTTGTATGTTTTATTTGTATAATTCTGTCTCACATATATAAACTATCCAAACTATAGGCGGCCCTAGTCAAAAATAATTTCTCTTGAAGTAATGATGTTTGCTAAACATCAAGTCCCTTGGTCTATCAAGTGAAGATATTACTTGTAGAATTTAATAAACTTCCCTTCCAATATATAACTCGTAGGGTTTACTTATTTTAGTGAAGAGATTTTTATAAACCTTTACGAGGAACAATTTAACACCGTCCTTTCCCTAGTGTACTTACCGTTGGATGCTTTTTGTTTATAAAAATGGGTATATCAGAATGTCAGATTTTGCAGCGACTTGTGTGACTCATTAGATCCCTTAAATCCTACTTGGTTATGGAATTTAAGCCATAGAAATGTGATACAAATAGATAAATTCTTAGTACCAATGTCTGTTTTAGATAAAATGTTTTATTATTATTTCTTGACGACTATGAATAATAGAGAAAATCTTTGTAAGACATAAATTAATGAGTAAAAAATTTTATATAATTTTCTCAAGTGGCTTTAATTAGACTTTTGAAAAAAATCCTAATTGACTGCAGATGTTCTGCAATAATTTCTCGTTGAAACTTTCAAAATTTTATTTTTTGCAGCTTAAGTGTTTATAAAGTACTTATAAATTATCTTTTATACGAAACATTTTTCCCAAGTAGGCAATTTTCAGAGAAATTAGTTTATATTTTTCGTAATAATAAATCACTTTGGAAAATTAAGCTTTTCGATTTATTTACCAATGTTATAATAATATAGATATTCATGTTATTTAACTTATATTTTTATTTCTGAAATATATAAAATACGTTTAAATAGTACATCAATTAGAAATGCAATTATTATTTTAAAAAGATCAAAGAAAAAAAAATTCCTAAATCTAGTCCAATTCGAGACATTTTGTAATTTATAAATAATGTAAGATTTCTTTGCCTACGTAACAAAGTTTGTGCCAGGTAATCGTGCTGGTTTGGATTTTAATTAATGCCATATAATCAACAGGATTTTCTATAAATGTTTACTCTCATATTTTTTACTCCAAGTTGTAATATACCTAAAACCAGGATAGCTATACTAAAGGGGAAGTTATGGTGATCGTGTCAAAAATGCGGTATCAGGTTTTTTGTAAATTTTTAATCTCGTCATCGCAAAATCAGCTGATTTTTGAAACCAAGAGTTCTAAGGTTCGAGTCCTTATAAAAGCAGTTGATTTTATATGGATTTGAATGTTAGATTGTGGATATTTTTTTTTGTTTCTTTCTCCCTTCGATTTTAATATTAAAATTTTTTTGGCATTTTATGTATTATATATAGGACTATCAAAAAATGTCTACTTTTTCAAAATTTTAAACTCAGGACTTTAAACACGGAAAAATTTGTGTTTTTTTTTAAATAAATTTATGTTCTTGGTTTAGCCTTTATTGAAGGCTGTGTTAGATTAAGAGAAATTTTAATCTAACACAGATTAAGAGAAATTGTTTTTTAAACAAATTTGTTACGCTTAGCATATATGCGAATATTTAATTTTTTTTTCAATTTATTTTCCACCTCTAAAAAATATAATGTTCTGTTTTTTAGCTCTAACTCTTAATTTTTATTAAATATAAAAAATATATTTTTTGTTACTTTAAAGGCAATTAAAATTTAAGTAGGTTTGGTACTTACAATGTACTCCGGACCCAAAATAATAAGTAATTTTTTTTCATTACTACTATAGAAGTTATTCTTTTCTACTTGTATGATTTGATTTATATCTTATTTATACTTTTATAATTTTAAATTATAAATTAAAAGTATAAAGTGTAAATTAATTTTAAATTATAAATTAATTAAGAGTAATTATAGTTTACTTTTATACTTGCATGGTCCAACCGGGTACCGGTCAATTCACGCAATACTTAGCCAACTTTTTTGTTTTGATGTTCACTGAGATTTCTATCAATAATGGTTAATATTTTAACCAGTAAAATTTTTATATTTAAAAATGTTACAATTATAACCTGTTCCTTATATTATGTAACTTAGTAATATAAAAGATGTTTAAAAAATATAAAAAAAGATGTTTAAAAGATTCAAAAGATTGTTTAAAACAATTCGGCTCTAAAACAAGTGAACCGATTTTAAGTAGTCTTTCAGTTTTATCTTAATCTACATTGTACTGCAATTTGTCTATAGCTGAGTGTCATGTTTTCTCTGGATTCTTTTCTGCAATATACTAAACAATATACGGTTTTCTGGTATTTTATTTTCTTGAAAAAACAGTTGACACATAATTTTTTGAGAAATTTTTGTTTCAAACATCTTTTTTACTAATTTTTGAGCTTATCTCACCGTTTTTTGGTAGAAGATTTCTGTTTTAAGAAAGGTATAGAATATACAGAATACGCCAGTTTGGTCGTTAAAGACAATATTGAAAAGCTAAATCTTCATTAAGGGCCATAATCGTATTTATATAATTTTAAATTCGTTTTCCACAGTTGAATTTTCTATATTCCTTAAATACATGTAGAGTTAAATTAATATTTTATGAGTTCTTTTTTAAAAATAGTCAGATCGTTTATGGTGTGCTATGTTCATGCTAACATTGAAATTTTAGTAGAAAATGGTTTTTTAATAAATCAGTTCCACGCAGTTTACTATAGTCAATTTTATAGTTTGATTTAGGCTCCAGTTCTCTTTAGATATTAAATGGTTCGGTATTTTACTGTACTTTTTAAAATTGTAAGATTGGAATTGATAAAGGAAATTATAAAAATTCTTACAATGGATGGGAATATGATCTTCTAAATTTTTAATCTAAGACTTCATTTTAAAGAGAAACTTTTGTCGTTTAAAATTATAAAATAATACTAAGTAAACAACTTAAAAGTTTTGTAAATTTAATTTAAAAAAAAATTATTTTGTTTCCTTTATTTAAAAAAAATGAACAGCAAAATAGAGTTTGTTGAATGTTATTTATCCAATTTTAGAATATTACAGAAAACGATATAGTCTAGTGTTTGATGTTGATATTGTCTTCACTAAGCTTTGTTTGGTTGTGTATAGACTGCGTATGGGAAGCGCAACACAGTTATCCAATTAAAGTGAAGCCTTGATTGCAACCCTTAGGGCATGCGGACACGTGCGCGCGCAATACATTCACGCGCGAACGCCAACGCTAACAATTGTGCGTTAGCTATTCTAGAACAGTGAAATCAAAGCAGTGAATTAGCTGTTACCTAACGGCTTAATTCTGTTCGAAGAGGATGAATACAAATTAACAACAGATATTTCTTGTACAATTGTCGAATTTATATGTCGCTTTAAAATTAGGATCTACTTGTATTTGTATTCGATAATAATTACATTATTAAAAAATAGTCATTAAATCATTTTTTTTAAATTTCAAACAAGATATTAAACAATCTGGAAGACTTGGCTGCATTTTCCACTCTTCTTAATTGTTCTTGGGTATACAAAATTTAATTATCTTGTTCCTAACAAAATTCTCTGTTCCATCTAGCAGTTGAGTGCTCATTGCATGTTTGGATATTTTGTACACAAAATATGCCATTGGGAAATTCTATTGGGAAAATATTTAATTTTGGGGATACCCTATCATATTGTAAGAGTTCATGAGGATTTTCTAATTCTCAGATATGGACGTTATGTATGTTAACTTTTTCAGTAGATGAAATGTTGACTCATCAATAAACACAATGTGACATTCATTCAGCATGAATGCCTTCATTGCTAATTCACAGCTGGCCTTCCCAACAAATTTTTTTAATATGAAATAATGGTGTGTTTATATGAAAGTGTTTATATTATGTATTTCGTTGTACAACTCGGGATAAGCTGAACCAGAAATTTTCAAATTCGGCATGTTGAATTCTACATGTAAGAGATTGATGATAATAAAATTTGCAGTTGTGTCTCAAAGAAGTAAGGAAATGAGCGGGTCACAGATTATTTCTCGGAAACATTTGGAAAGGCATTGCCGACTTTTATTAATATTTTATTGACTGTCATAGAAAATTGAAAAAAATTAATTTTTTTTTTACTTAGAATCTTTGTCTGTTTACAAATAGTGCAAAAATAACAAAAATATATTAACGAAACTTGCTATTTGCAATTTGAATTCTAATTGAAATCAAGGATTTATCCCTTTATGTCATAATTTGGCGTTTTGATTGAAATTTTTCATTTCCTTCCATTACTGAATCTTATCCTATCAGTAATCTATATATATAAAAATCAATGTTTGTTTGTCTGTTCCAACTTAACTCGAGATCTATCGGACAGATTTGCCTAAAATTTTGCACACCTACACTTTGAAGCCGTGCGGTGAACATAGGCTAATTTTTTTTGACTTCCGACATAACAAAATTTTACAACGAAATGTAAAACACTTTATTTCTTCCTTAAAGCTTATTTAATTTTCAAAATGACTTTGATTTTCAAGAAAAATTTCATTTTTATCTAACATTTTTTTTCAACATTGAATTGATTAATTCTGAAAAGGGCTGAGGTTTTAACGTACAGTTATTGCTAAGTTTCAATTGATTTAGCGCACAAGCATATGTAGTTTTTACGATTCATTCATTTACAATTTTTTACAGCTGTTTAAAAACATAAATAAATAGTTGCTTTTGTTTATCATGTGTGTGTTACTAATTTAAAGTGTGTAAAGTATTTAACTGCAATCTTCTAAATTCTGTGATCTTTTTCAAAACATCATACTATGCCTAAAAGACATTTTTCAATTGGGAGAAATACAAAAAAAGCATGTATGATGAAAACTGTTCGTGGCAGAGACTGGAAGACGAAAGACAGACAAGATTGGAAAGCGACCAAATACACACAGCTCAATCCCGCTCGACTGAAACAACTGAGCAACGGGAAATGTGATATACCACCGTTATTGTATGTGTGACTGGCTGCACCTGCCTTCGGTTACTTGACTAATAAATATAAAATAAAAAGATTGACCATCACGGGAAACGCAAGTAACCATATAGCGCGAGCGAATCTGCGACTAGGAACTAGTATATTTTATAAATTTCATTTTCCTTTTTCTTTACAGGTTTCTTTTAGCACTTTCTCTACAAGGAAGTTGACTAAGCTTAGATTCCTAAACGTGGATGACTTCATAAATTTACTTACAAGGAATCTGTAAATATAAACCAAAGAATTAGCGAAAACTTAAATTTAATAATCACGATTGTATAAATTAATAATATGTGTATTAGCATATCTAGATAATAACTCAACAGACTTTAAACAAGACTATCGAATTTCACGACTAAATTCAAATTCTCTTAAGATAACGTTTCTAGCGTTTTCTCCTCATGCTTTGTACAAATATTCCTGTAACTGTTATCGAATAATTTGCCGCCTTGGTTTAATATATTGGTTGGGTTAAAATTTTCTAAATATTCTATTATTTGCTGGTTCACTGAAATATGAAGGTCTTTGTTTTGATTATATCCCAAATTATTTTTGTTATATTATTCAAACTTATGCGTCATATATGTAACGTTGTTACAAATTAATTTTACATGACTGCTAAGTACATGTTGAGTCTCTGATGGATGATACTAGATTGACTGTTTTAGTCGGAGCCAGCGTATAGTATAGCTTTGCTTTTAGCGTGGATGGAGCCGAGTGAACCTCCACAGGAGCTGTACGAGCCGTACGGAGCTGTGTGCAGCAGTTTGAAGGACTTTTAAAAATTAAAAGTCCTTTAAATAAAATTTAAAGTTCCTCATTTAAATAATCCTTTTTCTCTTTAGTCTCCGGAACCACCGTAAGGTATTACGTCAGAGGATGAGTGAGGGTGATATGTATGAATGTAAATGAAGTGTAGTCTTGTACAGTCTCAGGTCGACCATTCCTGAGTTGTGTGGTTAATTGAAACCCAACTACCAATGAACACCGGTATCCACGATCTAGTATTCAAACCCATATAAAAATAACTTCCTTTACTAGGATTTGAACCTTAGAACTCTAGACTTCGAAATTAGCTGATTTGCGATGACGAGTTCACCACTAGACCAACCCGGTGGGTCCATTTAAATAATCCTGCGTCTTAACAACTGTTATTCCAAAAATTAATTTTCTATCAATAATTTTTATTAAATTTTTTGATATTTCATTTCAGGTTAATAAATGATGGAATGCCAATCTTTATCACTTTTTTTATCTAAGTGAATTAACTTGTATTAAATATATTTGTTTATATCTTGCTACAATGAACGATATGCCGATATATTTGTTTTGCGTTTTAGCTTAGCCATTATTTACATAAACCTATAATGAAACGTAAATGGTTACTAGTTCATACTACGTCACACCGAAAGAACCTATCATCTCATACATATACTTTGAAATTGCTAGTAACTGGAAATAAGGTTAGTAACCTCATCTATTCTTACACGCTGTTGCGATTCCCAACCTCTGCTGTAGTCGAAGAATAAATTTTTGTAGTAATACTTATGATCCATGAAAAAAATAAATTTCAAATCAGTTGTATCTTAATGTTATTGTTCTATGGCATTTCAGCACGCTACGATTCTGTTGCTGGGTTCAGTTAACAACATATTATTCTGGTCTGACGATCCACGCTATGTATATTCCCTTGTTATTCATTTATGAACAAAGAATTTTGCTATCTGAGGGCTCCAAACCAATTACGAAAAATAATTACGAGAATTTTTTATTTTAAAAAGATCTGAAATTTGAAATCGATTTATAGAAAGAAAAATAATAAAAAAAACTGAATAAATGAAAATTATTGATTTTTCAGCAAATTTATGTTTACGAATTTTATTATGTTATAAAAATTTGTATTTTTTCTTATTTATATTTGTAATTGTTTGTTTATTAACTTTTAGTTGACTTAAAAAAATGTGTATTGTTTTAAACACATGATAACACACATGCTACAAAAATATGAAATTATTAAAAATTCCTTATTATTTACACAGTGTCTTCTCTTGATAATCGAATACTTAGCATTTCGATGAGTAGACATCATCACAGAATTTTTATCTAAATGAAAAACAAAATTAAAAAAAATACAAGGCTCGGCAGATAAATTTTGCACACTAGCGTGCTACACGGAGACAAAAGGTACTATCGAGTTGGGCGTGGCAGCACATGATAGCTAATATTCCCCTCTAAAAACCTGCGATAATGCGTTGAAATCTGTTCACAAGTTTGTTTTCAGTAGCAGTTAAAATGGAGTCGAGTACGGCCAATATGTTGAACACAGTTAAAACAGTGTGCAGTGAATTAATCTTTAACAGCAGAAATTGTGAATCCTACGAGTATTTTTCATCGTTTAAAAGCGATTTACATTAGTTAAACTATTGACGAACACTGTGAATAAGTGGGGGTTGAAATTTTGCGAATGTGAAGCTGGTAAAGCGACAATTGAGGACACCTTGCAGCGGACGACCAGTTTCTGTGACTGACGAGAAACATCGAAAGGAAGTGGACGATTTACTTCAAAGTGACAAGCGAATCGCCCAGCAACGCATCGCTATTCAGTTAGGCATATATAAAAAACGAGAAGACCATATTATCTAGCAATTGGGTTACCGTAAAATCTGCACACAATGGGTACTGCGCAAACTCACTGATGGCTCTCCGCATGCTGAAGTTTGCACCTATTCCGCATCCGCCATACTCGCCGGATTTGGCTCCATGTGACTTCCACTTCTTCCCTTATCACAAAAGGGATTTCAAAGGTTTCATTACACCACCACGATGAGGTGAAGGAAGCTGTGGCCATTTGGCTCCGAGAAAGGTCGCCAGAATTTTTCAGTGACGGAATGCAAAAACTTGTCGCACGTTGGGGAAAGTGTATCAGTGTAAATGGGGATTATATTGAAAAAAAAAATACTGTATTTTGTAGCTAAGGTATTGTAATTTTAATCATTTTTTATTTCATTCCAATATCTCTTTTAATTCTCATGCTACGCATATATGTGCAAAATTTATCAGCCGAGCCTTGTAGAAACAGTAAAACTTTTAATATATTTTTTCATTATAAAAGTATATATATATGTTTTTTTCTCTCTCCCTCTCTCTCTCTCTCTCTCTCTCTCTATATATATATATATATATATATATATATATATATATATATAGAATGATAGTTAGTGGTTTTCTAGATAAGATTTTCAATGTTAATTCTAAATGTTTAGCACTTCTACTTCCTTTGAATTTTACTTTGTGGGAGAATATTATAAAACTTTATAAAGGGAAAGTGAAATTTTGAGAAGCTCACGAGATTTATTCCTTAAATTTTAACGTAGATGCTCTTCTACTCTCTCTTTTAGTAGCGTATATATATATATATATATATATATATATTTATAGCGTATATATATATATATATATATAGCATCCAACTAACTCAGTTTCAACAGTCATCGTAGTCTGCTTTTATTCTCTCCTTGCTTTAGTCTGTTTGATACTAAGTTACTATATATTTGGAAGTTGTGCTCTAAAACTTTATCTTCCGGTTCAGTGGTAATACGAAGCACATTTCTGAAACTATTTCCAAACTTTTCTTTAATTTAGATTCATTGAACTTTCCTTATTAGTTTTATACCCTTTACTGTATTATTTTATTACATACATCAGTCTAATTATCGTTATTAAGTTTTAACTGTATTTATCATAATATAATTAAAACTTTTATCTATTTATTACTACTAATTAAAATGTATTAAGATTATGTAAAATGTATGTAATAAATAGTATTGTAACATTTTATTATATGTATATATATATATATATATATATATATATATATATATATATGTATATATATATATATATATATATATATATATATATATATATATATATACATATATATATATATATATATATATATATATATATATATATCAGTATGTTATCCATGCTTTTTTACAGAAGTTTAAGCCGATGACGAATTTCTAATGTTTCATACAAAACATAAAAACATATTAGGAGCTCTTTCAGTTTTAAAAATATAGCACCCATATACACTATTTTGAGAGCAAATAATTTAAAAATATATTTTTAAGGTATTCAGGACTGAAATGTAATATCTCTACAGAATTATTCTTATTGTTACAAAATAAGTACTCTAGATAATTAATTAGGAAAATGGGTGTGAATAGATTTATTTGAAGAGTTACGCATGTGTATACGTAGCAAATAAAACATTATTAATTGAATTAAATTAAATATTATTTATTTGTAAATAGCAAATAAATCTTACTTTTCAGTGTTTTATTATTATTTTTTTTTAATATTTTCGTAGATTGATAACTTCAGTAGTCAAAAGTAATACGTTCAAGTCAGTGCTTTCTTTAGTCTAGTAAGTCTATAAAAATTATAATTTTATATTGTTTCTACTTATTTGATCGTCGTAATATAAAGTTAAAAAATTATTATTTTGTAATTATGTAAAAATGGTATATTAATAAAATATGGAATGAGATATTTATACTATTGTTAAGAAAAAAACTTCTATAGAAGTTATTACCTTAGATCTTCACGTTAATTCGGTTCCTTGAAGTCGTTTTTAATCAAATTTAATGTCATTAAAAAAATTCCGACAACAAAGTTTAATACTTTTCTAGTATTGGTGGTTATTTATTCTAATATAGTGGAAAAATAAATGTTGAATGACACATGAAAAAAGTTATCCTAGATTTGTTTTGGGTTGGGGACAACTTATGATGAAATTTTATTGTAAAATTATCATTATATTTTTAAAAGAACCAAAAAAAAAATTAAAAATTGGTATTTTTTATTTTCTTCTGCTCCTCCACCTTCAAAATCACCTTCCAAATTTTTTTTTGATTTTTCTACGTTTACTTATACACTTTATGTAAGAAATTAATAAAAATGTACAGCCAATAAAATTTATCTGACTATTTTTTGGTGGTGGGGGTAAATTATGATGAAATTTTAATCTATTGTTATTATTATTAATAAGTTTAAATAAACCAAAAAAAGTTTTAAAAAAACAATATTTTTAAACTTTGATTGGCTCCTCCACCCCCTTTTTTTTTATCACTTGTACTATTAATATATTTAGAAAGACAAAAAAAGAATCGGTTACAAAATATGCAATAAATAAAAAGGTACCTTTTTTCGATTTTTGGGAAAGGGGAGAATTTGGGGGAAATCTTTTTTAATAATTGTTAGATACATATATACTCATATATTAAGTTTAATATAAAGTTAGGTTATGTTTGCAAAATTTTGAAAAACATTGATCTAAAGAAACATCTATTCCCCAGCTACAAGTATATATTGATCCCAAACTTTTACCAAAAAATTGTCCCATATCCACGAATCTCTGAGCCACTTTTCATCAAAATCGGTTGACCCATTAAAAAGCTACTTACGTACATAAGTAAGGACGAAAATGACCCCTTATTGTTTTTGGGAAGCTGGGTCTTGAAACGTCGAGAAATGAAAAACCCATTGACTACGATATTTTCCTTCTTACTGCATAGCTGTAGAGCTATGTTACCAGGAAAGTAAAAACGCTAATATTTTGTCTAAAAAAATTATAAGCTGAGAAAAAAGTATTATTTTAAAAGTAATTAATGTTTTAAAACTTAACATGGCTATCATTTTTTAATATATCAAAAATGACGCACAAGCTTATAATTGTTTTTATTCATTTAAATACTTCAATCCGTTCTTCAGGTAGACATTTATAAGAAAAAATATATACATGAACTGAAAACTAAAGGTTTTAGGTAAACGTGTTTAAAAAAAACGCTTCTTTATTTTTATATAAACAACCACTTTCTAAAATTTGGTTGCATATTTTTGATATACCTGTATATGAATAAATCTGACGTCTTTTCCTTTCGAAATTCTTAGAAATTGTGATCAAAATTTTTTGCTTAGTAGTTTTTCAAAGTAATCTTTTAGTAAAAAAGTTTAATATTATCATTCAAGGAAAAGAAAAGTTAGAAATCATGAAAGCTTAAGTTTCTTTCTGAGTATTCTAACCCAGAAAAAATTTAAAAAAATTTCTCGAAATTCTGTAAGCAAAGGTTAACCAAAACTCCCAGCTTTTTCTTTTTGAATTAAGAAAAAAAAGGAAATTAAAAATAACTTTAAAATTTTTATCTTTTAAGATTCTGTTTAAAAAATTCTTATAAGGTACCTAGCACCTAACTTGATTTTTATTAATAATTGTTATAATATAAAAAAAAATGTAATAAACTAAAATTAATGTTTTTATTTTTATCTTAGTCGATGTGAAAAATATTATTTCTTTGTATAAATACAATTTATATCATATTATAAATAAAAAAAAAAAAAAAGAATAATAATTTAATAAAAAATGAGGCTTAATGAGTTTAAAATGATACTAATTATGCCTTTTAAGTACTTACATTAGTTGCCACATTCCACGCCTAACCTCATCAGTGACGACCTTTCTAAATTCCTTAGATTCCGTGGTATTGTTACTATTTTAAGTTAACACCCTTCGAAATTCGTAAAGTACCTTCAACTACCTTAACTGTGTTCTGCTTTAACTTAACTACGGTTGTGTAATTTAATTTATTATATTAACCTTATCACTTGTAAATAATAATTAATAATTAACTTGTAAATTTTATTAACTATATTTTTTTTTCATAGATTAAAAATATTGCAATTGTTTTTTTCTGCATGCTGTATTATTTACGGACTTCATTTGAAAAAACTATTACTCTCTTACACAGTTTGCTGTGATGGAAGGTAGTATTTTTGAGTAGATTGATTAGCGCTAATACTAACTTCAAATTTGTCAAATTAGATATTTGATTACTTTCAATTTAAAAAAAAAAAATTTCAGATGAATTTTTAAGTTTTATTTACGGACTGAAGATAACGTTTGTATTATGGCCTAAACACGTTTCTGATTTTTGTAACATTTTTCCATAAGGTAACTCCAACGACATGTGAAAAACGACTATTTTTTTTAAACGTTTCCGTTTCAAAACGGCAGTTACACTTTTTTTCAAGCAGGAAAGAGATGAGGTGGTAAAGAAATTTCCGACTCCACTTACCACTTTGATACAGGCAGAACGAGTCTTCCTTCTCATCCCTGACGTTACCCACGTGGTTTTCATTGGTTTGCTTTTCAGCGGCTTCGCATAAGACAGTTCACTCTTTCATGTTTTATTCTTTCTAATATTTTTTTGTGAGATTGTTTACTGTTATAATGCATTGAGACGTTATAATAAAAAACTGTATTTTAGAATTATTAGATTAAGTTGTTTTTATAGTCTTTTAAAACAACTTACTTTAACAGAAAAATAATAAATAAAAATACAAAGAAAAAAAATAGAGGCAGGAGAAATGCTTCCTCTGCAGTCATCACTCATTGATATCTAGAGCCGCTGGTTACAATATTGTCGATACTAAAACATTATTTTTGATATTAGCACGGTTAACATAATTAATAGTTTAAAAAAAATTTTTTTGTAGTTTAAAATATAAGCGATTTCTAGTTTGGATTCAGAAATGGCTAAGGATAGAGAGATCTTCTGCTGCAAAAGTGTAGGGATATTAACTGAGGTATCTCATAGATTATGAGAAGGATCTTGATTGGATCAGGTATGATAAAATGTGAAGCTATTGAGAAGAATGGGAACAGATGATGGAGATCTTCGTTTATAACAAATATGTACTGGACCACTGAAGAAATGTTTGTATACAGGTAAAACATTTGCTCACTGGTTTACTACATTATCAGATGTAGAATTACACCTGATGATGCTCACATAAAGAGAGGCGTTCGAGAGGGTTGAGCTTTATCTTCAATTACTATTAATATCTATCTATTTGAAGGTTATCTTTAAAGAAGCTTTGAATGATGTTTCATTAGGAATAAGCGTGAATTATCACCAATAGTTTAAGATAAGCGGATGACACATTCATATGTTAGAAGGAATTCATGTCAAATAGAATGAAAGAGAAAATGACTGCTATGGATAAAAATTAAATTTAAAAGGAGGAAATATTTGGTAGTAAATAGACATAGAGACGATGGTAGTGTTTCAATGTTCCATTCTTCTTGAACAAGTATAAAGCTTTATATATTTGAGCTGCTGCGTGATTGACGATTGAAATCGCTCATGAGAAGTAAATAATAGAATAGAAACAGCTTCACAGCTTTTCGGAGAATGAGGAAAATTATATCAGCCAGAATTTAAGTTTAGGTTGTAGGAAGAAAATTATTAAGCACTGCATCCTCTCTGTGCTGGTGTACTGCGTTGGATATTACACTTTGTTAAAATTGCTGTTGAAGAGAATTGAGGTCTTTGAGATATGAGCCTCTTACAAGTAATTTTATTTAAAAATTAGTTAAATAGATAATGTTTCCCATGAGGACGTATTCAAAAGGCTGGACAGTTTAAGATTATTAATTTACACATTTGGTGAGACAACCAGAGATTATTGCGTTTCATGGCTTATGCTTCAAGAAAAAAATCGTAGAGAACCAAAGTCCAGGTCGAATGAAAATTCCGTGGTTGAAGAATTTAAGACTGGTTTTCCGGATTAACCACCTCTTTATTCTGATCAGCTGTACCATAAATTTTAATTGGCCAGATGTTGCCAAAATTCGATAACGAACATGGCACTCATAGAGCAAAAGGAGCTAATTTCTAAATTTTTAAATTGTTAATTCAGTTTTGTTACAGAACTCCTTATTAAATTAATTACAAAGTTAACAAAAATTCAGTACAGAAATAAAAATTAGGGGGTTTTTTTTAAGCTATTATTTAAGTAGCTTAATGTACTTTTACTTTTAGTAGATTAATTAGGGTTCAAATACAGAGATAGAAGAACAATTACTAACATTTACAGGAACCAAACAGCAACAATAATAATTGAAGAACATAAGAAAGAAGCCGTAATAAAAAAGGGAGTCTGACAAGGATGTTCCCTTTCCCAGTTACTTTTTAATCCCTTACATAGAACTAGCAGTTAATGAAGTTAAAGAACAATTTAAATAAGGAAGCATTGAATGTAAAAAATAGGAAGAGAAAAGATTACGGAGGTAGAAGAATTTTGTTATTTGGGAAGTAGAATTAAAGATGGACGAAGCAGGAGCGATATAAAATGCCAAATAGCACAGGTGAAACGAGTCTTCAGTCAGAAATATAATTTGTTTACATAAAAATTTAATTTAAACGTCAGGAAAAGACTTTTGAAAGTATATGTTTGGAGCGTAGCTTTATATGGAAGTGAAGCTTGGACGATCGGAGTACCTGAGAAAAATATTAGAAGCTTTTAAAATGTGGTGCTACAGGAGAATGTTAAAAATTAGATGGGTAGATAAAGTGACAAATGAAGAGGTGTTGCGTCAAATTGATGAAGAAAGAAGCATTTGGAAAAATATAGCTAACCGAAGAGACAGACTTATGGGCCACATATTAAGGCATCCTGGAATAGTCGCTTTAATATTGGATGGACAAGTAGAAGGGAAAAATTGTAAAGGCAGGCTACGTTTGGAATATGTAAAACAAATTGTTAGGGATGTAGGATGTAGGGGATATACTGAAACGAAACGACTACAACATAGTTAGGGAGTCTTGGAGAGCTGCATCAACCATTCAAATGACTGAAGACAAAAAAAATGTACTTTTCATTTTATAGTATTATGGACTTAATTTTTCGTTAACACACACACACACACACACACACACACACACACACACACACACACACACACACACACACACATACACACAAATATCTTTTGCATTAGAAATTTTCGAATATCATTTTTATACTCGTACTGGTTTTGCATTATGTTTTAATCATTGGCTTCCTTTAATGATTTTGCTTTCTCCACATGCTTTAACAGCTAATCCTGTGTACCATAAACTGCAGTGAACCAGTTTTTTTTTCTTTAAGATTAAGTTACATCTAAGAGTACTGAATTACTGAAGAGTATGTTTCAGCGTGGCAGAAATGAAATACTTTTTCCTTCAATTATTCTTAAAATTTATCCTATAATATTTTATCAAAAGTCTATTTTTCAACATTCTATATTTACTACAACATTCAACAATTCGTTAAAATCTTAGAATTTCAAGTTTTTCTCTTGTTCTTTTTCCTTCAATATATAATTTTATACAAATAATTTTGAAAGTTTTTATTCCAAAATTAATGTTTGGAACAATCAACTTCATGAAATCTAACTTACGTTATGGCATCCTGTTTTTGATGTTTGACTTATTGAATCCATAAATTGCAGTGGGGGGAAATATTTTTTGAGTATAATGTCATCCTATCTTAACATTTTATTCATCGTTACCTTCTGACCTTGTTTTGCGTGCAGAGCATTGGTTGATCAAGGAGCCTAGTCGAATTATTTAAATTTTAACGCAGATGGTTCCTTTCTCTCTACTGATATTTGTAGTTGGTTTTTAATTAATACACCATCGATTGACGAACTTAAATTCAAACAAATATATCTACATGTGACTCTGAGAGCAATTGATGCAGATACTTTCAGGACTCGACTAAATAAGACTCTAATAGATATCTCTGAAAATCATGATTCACAATATTAATAGTTCTTTTTCTTTTATTTTATTCCTGTTTAAATTAATATTTTCTCTTGTGACGTAATAGGTTACATATAAATTGACTATTTTACTAGGTGTTGTTCTAAACAAATCATTTGGTTTTATTTTTCTAAGAAGTTATTCTAATGCTGGTTCCAAAATTTACCATAGATTATATTTATTTAAGCTTTATTGATATATTTTATCACTCATTTTTATTTGTCTTAGTTGGCATTTATTCGTAATTAAATGTAGAAAATACGTATATGGGAATATATGTATGAATATGGACGCTCGCACGCATGTAAGTCAGAGTTTTGTGTAATTCTCTTACCGGAGAAGAGGAATAAGTACGAGTGAAAAATTGAATGCCTTTCAATCAACCTCAATTCCTTCTGTTATATCAATTTATTACGTTATCTCTCTCTTTTCCTCAGCTTCAAATATTGGAAAAACCCTGATGTCAACATCACCTATTCAAATATTTCTAAATGTAACTATGACTTCCAAAAAACTCTAAAATTATTGTAGGTCACATTTAAGGCCGGCCTCCCGGCGCGAGTGGTAGAGTCTCAGCCTTTCATCCGGAGGTTCCGGGTTTGAATCCCGGTCAGGAATGAGATTTTCACACGCGCTACAAATCATTCATTTTATTCTCTGAAGCAATATCTAATGGTGGTCCCGAAGGTTAAAAAAAAAAAAAAAACAGGTCACATTTAAAACAAGGCATGAACAATGAACATAAACGTATACAATTTGACACGCTGCAGATTTCTTTTGTATAAGAAGATTTAAAACATTTAACTACCTATTATTTATTTATAACAACTAATTTATATAAAGAGTGAATAATAGTTTCTTGATTTTTTTAAAAATCAATTTTTTAACTGATGAAATGCGATTTTAAAAGTAAATTATCGAAGCAAAATAGTAATTGGAGATATGAGGAGCTAAATAATTTAAATTATTTATTTTCAGTATATTTTTACTTTAATTTCGAAATTTTATTGTCTCTGAAGATTTTAGACAAATATTTTACAATTCAGCTATTAGTATTATACGACACAAGATCGACCAATGTCGAGGAAATATCATTAATTGATCCTCAACCACATTGTATACCTGTAACTTGGTCATTATATATTTATGTAAAATAGATACGTAATCTCCGTGAAGAAATGGTCTCAGCCTTCTATTATGAAGTGAATTAGAATTACAGTTTGGCATATAATAAATTTTTTATACCCTCAAAATTTTATCCTCTATTTCCCGCACAGACAAGTTTTAAGCTTATGTAGCAAAGTAATTATGAAAAATATTCATGGGGTTGTCAGCATCAAGGCTAATTTTACTTATCTAGAAGGAATTATAAGATATATAAATTGAGCATTAGCCGATTCCTTTTTCAACAATAGAAATCCTATCTACCAATGGTAGATGGATTAGACACTTGGAAATATATCTCCGGATTAATCAATCATCAACTTGCTTATTTTAATTATAATGAAATAACTAGGTCCATAACAAGAGGTTATTTGTGCTATTTACTTTTTCTTCATTTTTATTTTTCCCGCCCACCAGAGCCGGACACGCCTCAAACAGAAACTCAGCTCTGGGGGGTGCCATTGCCTCAAACGTAGCCTGGGCCCGGCTACGCCGTTCCCAAGGCTCCCACCCAAGTAGCCGGGACTTGATATTTTCTTGCCATGCCTCAAATAAGGAGACCCCCCAGGGGGTATCCTCACCGGGATTGTGGTCGTTACGTTGCCTCGCCTCAAATGGGAAACCCCGAAGGGATCCCCTACCGGGACTACGGCCTTAAATTTTCCTCAGGCGGCTCCAGAAGGAGTCCCCGCCCGATCGTCGAAAATGAGACCCCGGAGCATCCTACCCCTCCCGAACGGATTGTGCTATTTACTTTTCCTGTTTAGACTCCGGTAATTGCCTTTCAGGTAATACTTCAGAGGATGATATGTATGAGTGTAGTCTTGTACAGTCTCAGTTCGACCATTCCTGAGATGTGTGGTTAATTGAAACAACCACCAAAGACCACCGGCATCCACGATCTAGTATTCAAATCCGTGTAAAAATAACTGGCTTTACTAGGACTTGAACGCTGGAAATCTCGACTTCCAAATCAGCTGATTTGGGAAGACGCGTTCACCACTAGACCATCCCGGTGGGTTGTGCTATTTACTTAAATTCAGTTATCTGAACGGAAACGGAAATTTAAAGTATTAGTCTTCCGTACTATTTTAATCTATCACTATTTCAATTATTTCAGAATTATTTTTATAAGAGTCCAATCGTTCTAAATTCATATCCTGAATTTTATAATAAAACCAAACGGCCGTTCTCGTATTTTAATGCAACTTCCACTATTGTCTTATTTACCACCCATTTCAACTTGTTAACAATTGACAAGTACAGAAAAAATAAATCTAATATACCTTCGCTAGAACCTGTTCTATCGAATATACGATAGAATCCTTTCATCGTTATCAATTAAAAGTTTTGGAAAATTCTTAATAAATTTCCCATTGAACTCAGACTTTATTGGAATTCTAATTCATATGTTTTATAGGGTAATGGTGGAAGTAACTGATTTGGTTCTTCAGATTATGGAAATTATAGCCAAATATTTCTTGTTATATCAACCTGCTTTTATTATTTTAGGAGTTATTATTTTTCTTTGCAGTCAATTTTCCTTCCGTACGTTGGCTGTCATTATGATAGCAGTTTTAACTATAAATTTGGACACAAAGATTTTCAATACTAGATTAACCAGGTCTTAATAACCCATTACCTCATTTTTTACAAAGTTTTTTCTTTGAAAATACATTAGTTAAGATGAATATAATTCATTAAAGGAATCTTTTTCAGCCAGGTTAATGTAGGCTAATTTTGGAAATTCTTTAATTTTATAGTGCTAAATATTTGTCTCACTTCTTTTTAAATTTGAGGAGAATTTAAGTTTGGAAATATGGTCAATCCATGGCTCCTTCAAAAAGAGGATTGAAAGAAATTTTTTGGAGATGTAAAGGAAGTTTATTTTACAAAAAAAAAAATATTAAACAATTCTACTTTCCCGTCTAGATTGCGATGTAGCAGACTGCAGCTCTAGAAGGGAAAGTATTGTAATTGGTCCACTTTGGGAATATGCGGTTTTCACCGGATCTTGACGTTTTGACACCTAAGGAACCCAAAAAAACCGAATGGGAATTTTCCAAATTTTACTGTTCGTATGTACGCGCAAGCGCGTGTGTGTGGTGTTGGCCTCTAAATCACCTTATATCTCCAGAACTGCTAGACCTATTTTGTTGAAACATGGCACATTATTCTACATATCGGGTACTGATGATATTAAATTTTCAACTTTAAGGTCAAGGGGATGAGGCTGTAGAGAAAGGTCACTCTCAGTATCTGAAGATTTCGCCTAATTAAGGTTATATTTTTCTTAGTTAACAATTAAAAATTAACAATATTTTCAAAATATTTTTTCGCATTCTCACCCAAAAAATGCTCTTGTAGTTCTGCTATGTTGTTACGTCACAGGTGAGCGGTAGAATTAAATAAATGAATAATATTTAAAGTGTAAAAAAGTAACTCGGTCTCGCTGTATCGTAAACTCGATTACCCGGTTGACTTATTACCTGGTGCGTTAAGCCTCGCGGCTACACCAGTTTGCCGATCGTACAAGCGAAATTTGTTCTATGTAAGTTGTGAAATTACATTAGTTTAATTAGTGCCGACCATCGTCGCAAGTTATGACACACCCGCGCGAATTAAATACTGTATGCGTGAGCGCTTTATTAAGAATCATTGAATTAAATAAACAAAAAAATATTATATTTAAATAAAATGATTAATATTTTAAATTAAGTTGAATGTGTAAGTCGTGTATTAAAAACAAATGTGCTAAGTTTTAAATATATAAACTGAATTGGCAAAAATAGCCGCTTGATATTGCCACCTAGTAACACAATAATACGTACAATAAATGCAGTTAACTGGTTTACAGTTTATTCTATCTTAAATCAATACGTATAAACTTTTATCATACATATACATATCTTCATTTTTTAATGGTTTTCGAATTTTAAAAAGTGAGCATTTGAGTAGAAATTGAAATTAAAAAACAAAAAAAAAGGCTAAGGTTGAGAGGTAAACACGGAGAAGCAGGGGAAAATAAAACTATGGACTGGGAGAGGGTGAAACAGGGGTATTACGAAGGTGATAAAATGTGAGGACTTTGATAGCGACATGAGCTGGTGCAATCCATCATCTTATCCTAGATAACACTCTTGAGACACAACCGTCAACCGCTCCTTTCCTTCTTGTGTAGTTCCATTATAGATTCCGCCCTTTTCAAAAACCATTATTTAGAAATTATTTTACATCCTTTAAAATCTCTCTTTACCTTTTCATAATGTAACACGGCTATATACGTTAGCTGAATTGAAATATAACAAGTTTACTGTCGATTTCTTTAATAAAAATTGGCAAAAAGTGGTCTTTAAATATTTGTCTAGTTGAGTAATAATGAGAGTATCGTTGAAAACCCAGCTCTTTAAATCGTACTTATATTGATATTACCATATTTATCTGTATAAATTGATTACTTTTTCAAATATATATGGATCTTTAAGGTGAAATAAATAAGAAAAACTGAAGGAATTGTACCTTAAAAATTTTAAACATTTAAATTCAAATAAAGCATCATTAAATATTCCTGAGGCATTATCATTACGTAACTAATTTACCACTCATTCATTCATAAAAGTTGTATAAAGTAAAGTAATAAAAGATCGTTACATGCAGAACGTACATGCATAAGACTGTAATTACTGGATTGCCTATTTCTAACATAAATATGATTTGTATTTGTGACACTAAATAAATTTCATATGCTATAATGTGGTGTGTTTAAATTACTATAATATGTGCAATTATAATTGTGTTAAGCAGAGAATCATAAATTTATATTTCATACTCGTTTCTTGCAGTTTGTTGTTATTAATATCATTAAAAACGATATTTATTTGCTTATAAATGAAATTTTGTGGTCTATAATATTATTTTATTTTTTTATATCATTGTTTTTCATGTAAAATTGCATATTAATCCGAAATTATCTCCATTTTTTCTATTTATTCCTGATTTAGACAAAATTGCTGAGTAAATTTATTTAAATTTTGTTTGAAGTTTAACACAGAGGTCGATGGTGTTAGAATTAGTGATGAATCTATTTTAAATAAATATATACATTATCTATATAAATAAAAATGTTAATGTTCGTTTGTCAAAATCTTAAATCTTTGAAAGTTCTTCACCGATTGCTTTGAAATTTTGACACAACATTGCATTCGAATACGCACGTGTTTTTATATACCAACTATTTATATAACTAAGATGTCACACCTGTGACATGCTTTTTTTGAAAAACAGCGCTATCTGTTGGACGTAAAAGCAACACACGCTATACTAAATATTTTACGATTCCATTTCAATGTTTCCGATATGTGTGTTCGCTATAGACAAAAAACTGCTGGACCGATTTACGCGCGGGGAAAACGGGAGAAAAGGAAAAGGGAAGAAATAAAGAAAAATCAGGAAAGGGAAAAATAGGAAAAGGTAAAAGGGAAAAAGATAAAAAGGGAAGAAGGGAAAATGGAAAAAAGGAAAAACGGGAAAAAGAAATGGAAAGAAAAGAGGAGAAAAAAGAAAAGAGAATAGGGAAAAAAGGGGAAGGGCAAAAGGGAAATAAGGGGAAGAGAAATGGGGAAAGGAAAGGGAAAGGGGGAAATAGGGAAAGGGAAATGGGATATGGTAAAATGAAAATGGGTAAAGGGGAAAGAGGGAAAGGAAAAAGGGGCAAAAGGAAAGAGGGAAAGCTTAAATTTTGTGAAGTTACGTAATATTCATTTTGTTAATGTTTTATAAAACTTTCAATTGTGTTCTTCAATCTATATATTTACTCAAATCTGGCAATAGCGAAGCATTGCCGGGTCTGCTAGTTTGTAATAAATATTTTAAATTTCAAAATTTCTAACATTGTTTAAACATTTTTAAAAAAATATTGTATTACGTAACTGAGGATGGAAAACATTAAACTAAATTTTAAAATTAAATATTGTGATACGAATAATTAAAGTAAATAATATCAATTGAAAGAACTATTCAAGTTAGAGTAGTTTTGCAAGTTTATTATTAGTTATTGCGCATTATTATTATTATTATTAGTGATATTTATTATTAAGAAGTTATTTCTTATTGTTTGGACCATTAATTTTTACATTAATTGTTTAATGTTTTTATCAGATGTAATTATAAAGATAATATGAAATAAAAAAGTTACAACAGGGCATTTTACCTTGTTTTATTATTACCGCGATTTTTCCGTTTTTGCAACTTTGATTGTTTATAACTTGAAACGAAGACTTTTATCAAGAAATGGTTTTTGTTTCGTTTTTCTCGTAAAATTATTTATCCACGTCAACTTCTTATTTTTATTTTTTTTCCTAGTACATTGCAATCTGTTCACCTAGTAAGCAATAAGCAACTCCTAACACTGCCCAATGAAATGAGGATAACATGAATGATATGTAAATGAGGTGTAGTCCTGTGTAGACTCAGGCCGACCATTCCTGAGACGTGTGGTTAATTGAACCCCAACCACCAAAGTATACCACCAATTAAATCCATATAAAAACAACTAGCTTTTACTAGGATTTGAAACTTAGAAGATCAGATGATAAGCAACTGATTTTCGACGAAGAATTAACTTCTAGGAGACTATTTTCTTCCTATTGAAAAAAAACGTTTGATTCAATGTGGTGGATCCATGATGGAAAAAAATATTTCAATCACACCATAAAGTAGTAATTTTGTAGATCCGCACTTGTTTCTATCTCCTAATATCCCTCAATCCTTTTGAAATATAAAGCCATTCTATTATTTAATATTACTCTGTATAAAATTGGAAACGTGCTCTAATTTTCAATAAAATACTTTTGGAATTTCGAAACAAGAGCCGATAAATTAAAAAAAAAAAAAACAAAGAAAAACAAGAACAATAAATGTAAGAACAAACGTACAATCAGTGTTTTGTGAAATTTCGAGATTGCATATTGAAATATGTGATCTCAAAATTTCACTCAAAATCAATCGTTTTGTGTATATAAAACCACTGATTATGATAATTGATTCACAAATAAATTTTGAGATGAAAGAATCATTAAGTTAAGAATAATTTGAATTCAGAAAGAAGATAGAAAAAATCTACAATCATAAGTCTTATGATTGTAGATTTTAAGTCTCAAATTAATCGTAGAAGGTAGGGTGAAACAAAATCAACATGGTAGATTTTAAAATAATGTAAAGTAAGGTAACATGTTTAAAATTGAAATGCATATGAGTATGGGGTGGAAAAAGCTAAAAGAAAAATAAAAGAGTTATTTATAACTTTCATTGAAATAACATGACTAAAATTAAAGTAGAAGATTTAAAACGGTTATCTCCATTGTGGGAAGGATGCGCTTCTTCTATTAGTACTGATTTTAACATTTTATTAACTGAAATATATATGATATATATTATTTATCTTGTGTATTCTTGGTGGTATATTATATATATATATATATATATATATATATATATATATATATACATAATAATTTTTTTTACTAAGTGTGTATATATATATATATATATATATATATATATATATATATACACTCTTTTAGTATAAAATTTGAGAGGTTTTTATTATTATTTTCCTATTATTTGAAAATAAAAATTAGTTTAAAGAAATGGGATAAATCCATTTATAGGAGAGAAGTTCATTTTAAACATAAACAAGAGTAAAAATGAAATATAGTTATAAAGAAGATAAGAATAAGTTAAATATTAATGTAAAAGAAAATAATGAAGTAAGATTTGAAAAAGTTTGTAATAACAGACCGTAAAAATATAAAAGATGAATGAGGAAATATTAAAAAGAAGGATAAAACAAGCAGATTAAGAGAAAGAGAAAGAAAAGTTAATATCAGACATAAATTTAAGAATTCGAAAAAGAATTATAACTATATTATATGTAGCATTTTATGAAAGCGAAGCATGATCAATAGGAAAGTTAGACTGACAAGTATAGAGATTATGAAAACTGATGTTATGGGAAAATTGTAAAAATTAAAGAAAAATGGCGATTAAACTTCTCTTTTATGAATATAAAGACAATTCAATAGATAGTTAACAAGAGATAGCTAACAAAATTAAACATAAAGAAGTAATTCATTAGTTTTCTTAACCTTTTTTTTTTTAAATAAAAGTAAATGTGACAGAATTCGTGGTATCGCTTATAAATATGACTAAAATCAGCTTTATTAAGGAAATGGTAGATCCGGCGATTTAACTATCCGGCCTGGAGTACCATAAAACGTAGTGGTAGATTTTAGAGCTCGTATGGACTGTATTTGATGATGAAATAAAATACTTCCTTGTTGCCTTTGAATTGTTATGTTTAATATGTCGTTACTCTTGACGTAATAACTAACATGACAAACTAAATTGACAATAATAAATGCTAACATAACTAGACTTGACATTATCAAGTGTACTAGTAACATTAATTGTCCATCCGGACGAAATGAAAAATACGACTGCTCTTTGTAGGATTCGGGCGCCGAATAAATACACGTTACTTATACGATCATGACCGCTCCTTGCGGCATCGTGACGTAGAACATCGTATGTTCAGAGCTTGCCGGGAAGCTCTAGCTCTCGTTAGGTAGCAGCACCAGACGACTAAAAGTGGAATGTAACAGGAAATAAAATAATTATGTAGCATAATTTTTTAAGACACTGTGTTAAATTAAAAAAATAATTCTTTATTGTGATCAGTATGTAAAAATAGATTGTACAGGTAGATGACATCATTATAAAATAAATTGTAAATATAAAGACAAATTAAAAGATAAAAAATATATTCTTATCGGCGTCTTAACGACGCTAGTCGTTAAGATGTAACGGGGAGTTGCAGTTCACATACGCATCTGCACACGCGCTCCGTCACCAAGCCAGCTAAGTGCGCAGCACCCTACAAAGCACCGGTGGCTTTATAAGCAACGACAGGGGAATAGGAAAGAATTCAATCACTAGGAGAAGAACAAGAAGAAGAAAAAGAAGAAAAAAGTCTCTTGGCTACCCCAACTTGGGGTCTCCTGGTGGATGCCAACATTCCCACCGGAGCAGTAAGTCTGGCCGGCCCGGTATGAAGCCCATTATTAGCGGTAAAGACGGGAGTCGAACGAGCACCTTTCGTGGAGAATCGCCTCGCCACATCGGTGGAGACGACCGACGCCGATCCGACACTACTTAGCTTTGGGGGACACTATTGCCACTCTAAACTGGGATCCAACTGCCGCTCAAGGGAAGCTTGATCCGATTCAAATTAACGAGCCGTAACTGCCCAACTACAACTCCGTTGAGCCGAGCCGACATCGCCGGAGACCAGCGATCGAACTCAATGATTCCTCTCAGGACTACTTCATCAAATGCACAAACGGCCCTTTTTAGGGTCACCACTACGAATCCCAAACAGCTCTTTTCAGGACTACTACAAGGTTCACATGTCGTGGGAGCAATTCGGGACAAAATAAATTGTTTGGAAGATTTTTCAAATAGTTCTGCAATTTATTAAAACTGGAAACGGAAGCATAATATAATAAATAAGTCTCTTTCTCGTAAATCGAAGTATTGTGTTGAGTATAAAGCAGTTCCGATGTCTGGTGTGATAAAGTTATGATATTGTGATAAGTATGATATTGTTAAACATTTCTTTTGAGAAATGTCTAAATATAATTTGTCTGATAACTTTAAAAATTATTTGAAAAATTACAGATGAATTTACGCTATTCGTACTGCTAAAAGATTATATTATGATAATTTAATATCTAATTCAAACAAAAAAAAACTAAAACAGTATGGGATTCTGCTTCTCAAATAGACGAAAAACTGCTAATTGACTGGATATAATTCCCATTGATGATAACGACAGTATTTCTATTGCCCAAAAAAATGAAATTTCTAGGAGTTTTATTAGATGAAATTTCTTGTGGGATTATCGAATTGATTTCGTTTATAACAAAATCAAGCTATACTGTTTTGTTCTGAAGCGCCGTAATAAAACGTTAGGCATGTCATCATTAATAAATATTTATTATGTCTACTTATATTCCCGTATAAAGAATTAATTCCATATCTTGGGGCGTCCTAGAAAAATTAGAGGGAGTTTTTGAGACAGAAAAATGGGCTGTTAGGCCATTATCTGGACTCATAAGTATGAATCATGTAAAACATTAAAAATCTAATTTTTTTCCTATATTAAGAAAATTAAATATCTTTATTTAATCTTGTGTATATATTTATGAGTCTGTAATCTTTGCTATACAGAATGGTTACTTATTTTTAAAAAAATAAGTATATTTTACCAGACCAGACAATGGAACTGTTTTCATGAAATTTAACACAATGCTATAGCTTACAAGAAAAGATCTTATTATGCCATTTTTAAGATCTCTTGCCATTTTTAATAAATTGCAGTGCCATTAAAAAAAAATCTCATCAATTTATTTAAAATACATTTATAATATTTTCTTTAACGGAAACAATATTATGTTATTGAATTTTTAATTAATACTAATTAAAAAAATCGGATGTGGACACTCCCATGACTTCCTTATAGCCTATTAAATTATATATACACATTTTTATAAAAAAAAAGTTCATAAAATTTTATTTCATTATTAACTTCTGATATTTTTTCATATATTTTTATTTTTTATTGCTATTGTTGAATTATTATTTATTGTAAATATTTTTTACAATCAGAGGTTAATAATTAATTATTAATAAATCAATATATTTAAATTAAAAAAAAAAAAAAAAATATGTATATGAATTCGGATTTGAACCGATGAGCCTTCTCCTTGTAAGATCCAAATATTTCATTAATTAAAATTTTATTTGGCTATAACTCTAGAATCATTTAAAATAAGTACCACTTATTAATCATCATTGAAAAGCACTCAATGAGGGCTAACCTAATGCAGTTAAGAAAAAGTCCAAAATCCAAATTTGTTGAATTTTGGGCTTTTTTGGAGACTTTTGATCCAGTCGATTGAAATCAAAAGGGGAGGTACACAAATAGAAGTTAAAACAGTCCTAAATCCAAAATTTCAACATCCTACGGCTAATCGTTTTTGAGTTAAGCGAGATGCATACCCACATACGTACGGACATACGTAAATACGTACATAAGTACAGACGTCACCCCGAAACTAGTCAAAATGGATTCAGGGATAATCAAAATGGATATTTCCGATGAAATCTGAAAAAGAAAATTTTTTGTGATCACAATACTTCCTTTACTTCGTACAAGAAAGTTAAAACACAATTTATCTACATCCCGTTAAACGTGTACATAAATATATATTACAATTACAAGAAAGTTTTTACAAGCGTGACTTGCTAATTATGAATTATTTTGTAGTAATTTTTTTATACTTAATTTATTTACTTTAACATTATTTCATGTGTTTATATTTAAATAATTGATATGAACGTTAAACATATCTATTTTTTATCTTATAATTTATTTTTATATTCTAATTTATTTAAATTGAGGAGATCTATGTAATGTATTTTTACGTTCTCATCAGAATTAAAAGTTACTTAACTTGCTTTAGATTACAATAAACGTATAACTATTTTAAGTAATAAACGTATTGCTGTAGTAGATTTGTTAACTAGAAATGCGACTGGAGCACATTTTAATATATTAACTTATTTGACATTTAGTTAAATCAAGAATTTAATGATACATTTAAGTAAATAAAAAAATTGTAAATAAAAAATAGTGTTTTTGAAATTAAAGAACACTAGCATTTATCATTAAACTAATTTAAATAGATTGATCAATTTAAATTATCAGAAGTAATAAAATTATATATTTAAAACTGTACATATATTTTTCAAAAAAAAAAAAAAAATCGTACTGAATTTTATTAATATAATGGCTATAATAAAATTTGTTAACGTATGCTTATATGTTTATTACAAGAACGGTAATACTGCAACATTTTGCAGAAATTATCTTCTTTTAAAAAAATCCAGCATTGAATTAATAAGTTTCCCGGCTACGCTGGTTAAGTGATGCAATTCGTCTGCATTTTTGGTGTATCCATAAGGTTTTGTCAATTCAGTCTTTTTAAGTTATCATGGGAGGGTGAAATTATCATGTGAATCATTCAGGTATCACGTGAGTGTGGAAAGAAAACAATTGAACTTGAAGTATAGGGATGCTATATTGAAACTGCATTGGTTGTTGCGGAGAAACTCGCTAACATTGCCCAATAAAATCCTGATTTACAAAGCTATCTTACAACTAATCTGGATTTATGGTGTGGAGTTGTAGGGAACAACAAGTAATAGTAACGTAGATATCATACAAAGCTTCCAAAACGAGGACAATTGCTGAGGCGTCATGGTTCACAGGGAACGATGAGGATTCACTAATACGTAGAGCTTCTGATGGTTCGTGAAGTTGTGAGACAGCACAATGTTAAATACCAACAACATCTAGAAAGTTACGTATATCACATAGCGATCAGTCTGTTTGATAACAGGAGGGATGTTCGAAGGTTGAAACCTGTCTATGTACTTGATTTAGGGGCTACTCAATGACAGTTTGCAGTTACTATCGCCAAATCTAGCGATGTTATTTTTGTTAAATTCTTCAATTTTTGTTTACAGCTACAATTTGTTTTGCTTTTGTTAATTTCTAAATTGTTATGTGTCTATCACTTCATTGTTTATTTGTTTATTGTCTATTTTTATGGACTGCGAAATGAAGGCAGATATACAACTTTAAGAACTTTAAGAATGTCGATTACTGATAACTTTTGTTATGGGTTGACTTGTTATGAGAGTTCCTTAAAAACCTCATATCATGTGCTTATTATCAAATGATTCCCTTGCGGTTTCACTTAAGGAGTCGATTGTAAATATAATAGATATGGAACAAAAAAAAACTCTTTAAATTCTATTTGTATCTTTATGATAAAATAATCCCTTTTTATTGAAAAATAACGAACAAAATTATGAATTTTCTCCCCCTCCACATTTTTATGTAAAAACATTTATGTCTTATCTTTTGATACATAGCTAAGTAAATATAAAAAAACCCTGATTATTTCTATGCTTGTGAAGGTCCTAATGGAAGTTGAACCGTAGGACTCTTGTTTTGTGTTCATGAAAACTGAAAAAAAAGTTTTTTTCATTTTGAGGGCTCCCATATTCAAGGGGAAGGATTCGCGTAAAATTAATTTTAAAAGGTAATCTATAAGTGATGATAATAAATTAAAAAAATAAATTTTAAAAAATACAAAGATACAACCATTAAAAAAAAAGTTATAATTTTCTAAGAAGAGTAGAACATTTTTGACTAATTTATTTTAAGTACTTAAGAGTAAGGATATAAAAAAAAGAAGATATTTTCATTTTAAATGAAACCGGTAACTTTCGAGGTGGATTTATATTTAAAATAAGTTAAATTAAAAAAAATATGTTTTGTTACCACAGACCATTGGAGTGGAATGGGCAAACAATTTATGGATGCCTGAAGGCCCATTGGTATAAAAAATATAGATCCGAAAAATTGCCATTAACTCCTTTTCTGAAACAAGATATAGTTAAAAAATCTTATGTGGAAACCACGTGACTTTCTTGTACGCCTATTAAATTACATATATACATTTTTGCTGCACTTCATTTAAACTTATTTCATTTGAAAATGAGATACAATCATGCAATTCTTTAATAAAGTGGACAGTTACACAATTGCTAAAACTAGAGAACGTGTATACAAATTAAAATCAGAAGGATTATATCAAACCAAAGATCGATTAAATGATTGGTAACAAATAAACGAAATGACGATCAACTCCGACTAACGGAGAATATTTTCCGACATTATCAGAAGATTAATGAACTAAAACATAAGAATTTTCGCAATTTATTAAAGATCGGACATGTATGACTCAGTGTATGTGTTGTTCTTGTGAGGGTCTATTTTTCAGTCACTCTGTAGTTAATTTTAATGTAGATAGAATTAAACAGAAATTCCAGAATAATTAAATAAAATTGAACAGAAATTATAGCAGAAAATCCAAAAAATAATACGATTCTAAATTATAATTTTCAATTAATATTAAATAATTAGATGTTTCACAAAATCTATTACACATACACATATATAATAATGCCTATTAAATTACATATACATATTTTTAAAAGTACATAAATTTTTATTTCATTAACTTCTTATTTTTTTTTTAATTTTTATTATTGAATAATTATTTATTGTAAATTTTTTTTACAATTACGGGTTAATAATTATTAAATCAATATATTTAAAAAAAAAAAAGAAAAAAAAGTTAAAAAAAAGGAGATGAAGTCTGATTCGAACCAATGTGCCTTCCCTTTGTAAGATTCAAATATTTCATTAATTAAAATTTTATATGGCTATAACTTTGGAACCAATGGAAATAATTACCATTTATGATAGGTATATCGTTGAAAATCTCTCAATGAGAGATTATTACTGCAGTTAAGAAAAAGTCCAAAATCCAATTTTGTTTTTGGATTTTGGGCTTTTTTGGACACCTTATTCAGTCGATTGCAATTAAAAAGGGAGGTTTAAAACTAGATGTTATGTTACAACAGTCCTAAATTCAAAATTTCAACATACTTCGGCTAATCGTTTTTTAGTTATACGAGATACGTACATATGTACGTACAGATGTCACGCGGAGACTAGTTAAAATGGATTAAGGGATAGTCAAAATGGATATTTCCATTGAAATCTGGAAACCGAAATTTTTTGTGATCACAATACTTCCTTTATTTTGCACAGGAAAGTAAAAAGAAAAATATAAAATGTCATTTTTTTGGAGAAAGTGAATATTTAATATAATTTTTTTACTATTTGTGTTCTTGATAAAAAAATTCAAATTTTGTAAGAAAAATAGTTTTCTTAAAAAACCCAACTTTTAAAAAGACCAAAAACCCAAACGTAATAAAATACGAGTAACTATTTTTTAGATTTTCTTTGACCATTCTATATACTTATGCGTGCATAAGTATATATATATAATATAAGTGCATAAGTATATATCTTTAAGCATTCTATATACTTAGTGATATATGCTGCTGAAGTAGCAGCATATATCACTACCCAGCCGGGAAAGTAAAAAATGTTTAAGTCTTTACTTAAATAAAGTTTAATACAAATATAAAATTATCTCTATCAGGGGATAATTCAACTCTGAATATTTTTCTTTGTTATAATTTTTTGTTCAAAATTTACTCTGTAAGTACAATCATTTTTTTCTTTATTTAATTTATCTTCCGCACTTTTTATATTACCATACAATTTTCACTCCAGCTATTACCCAATTATTACTGTTTTTATTTTATAATTTTCTTTTTCATTATAAATAAAAATAAATAATTTAATAAAATATTACTATTTAAAATTACTTAAGTGTTTAGTTATTTATTAATAATGCTTTCGAAAAATGTTTTGCGATAAATTATATAAGAAATAATCACATTTCTTAAGAGCAGGTTCTGAAACATATTTTTAAACTTTTACTTCAGTGTCTAATAAAAGTAGGAATTTTCGCCTTTGTATCAATGCTAACTGCAGTAAAAAATGCTAGTGACTGAAAATAAGATGAAAAGTAAAGATTCTGAAATACAAATTCAATAGATATTAATAAAAAAAAACTTCCTATCAACTGGAACTCTTCCTAGAAATCGAAGGAATTAGTTTTATTATATATTTTAATAAAAAGAAATAGGTCATTTTTTAAGCGCGTGTACATTTTTCTCATTTTTATTTCTTCCTTTTAGTACAGTAAATTTAATACATGGAGATTAAATATTCTACAAAAATATTCTGCACAATAAGACAGATCAAGTTACTAGTTTTTCTTACTGTTTGGAAAACTAAGAAGCTGTAGAAACGAACATTTTTTTCATTTCCAATACAAACGTGGTTTATCTTTATGCAATACTGTCCTAGTTTGTAATCGGATGATGCCAGTGGAGATGTTTTTGTTTATTTATTCATATTCTTCTTTGAACATGGTTTTTATTTGGCATGATGTTTATTTAAAAAAAAAATATGTATATATATATATATATATATATATATATATATAATTTTTTTTTAAAGACTATTGAATTATTTATTTTAAAAACACGATTTATTAATAATAATGTTTTTAATATTTTGAGAGCATATTCTGAGTACAGAATTCAAACCTAATTAAATTTGAAAGGTCAGATAATAGTAATGCAAACAATTTGTAATGCAAGAGAGAAGAATACAATTAAAAATTAGAAAAGTAACAATTGGTAGAAACCTTTGACAATGATGAATGTATTAGAATTGATGAATAAATGCAGAAGTTGTAAAAAATATAAGATGATGAAGGTAGAAAATATTGATATTAATATATATAAGAAATGAAAATGGTAGAAAATGGAAAATAACAAAGGCGACTGTCTGCTGATTGGAGGAGAGATGTAGGGATGAAAGTAAGAAAATAATTACAGGAAAACTAGATTCAGCGTGTAGAAAGATTTTGGGGAACTGTAAGAATTATAAAATCTGAAGTACAAAACCGTTATTAAGGAGAGGCGAGAGAAAGATAAAAGAGAGAGAGAGAACTGATACGTGGCAGGAGTAGAAGAGAACAGAGGGAAACAATTATCTTCTGGAAGAGATGAAGGAGAAAAAAATTTAATCTTTGGGTTTATAAATCTATGGAAGATTAAAAAAAAAAAAAGAAGAAATAAGGAGAAGGAAATGATGATATATCATCTGAATTACTATACTGTCTAGGAAAAACATCACTAATTAGGCTGTTTACATTAGTATACATAATTAGAGACTTAGGTGTCATATAGAAGAAATAGTAAAAGAACTAAAGCGAAGTTTTAAAGCGGTAAAGTAAGCGATAACCATTTTAAAGTTTTTTGATTATATTTTATTATACTGAGTAAAATTAGGAATTAGGAAAAAATGTATGGAATGTAATTTATTCACTAAGAAAAAATTCAACTGGAAATTTAAAAAGAAAAGGTGACAAAGAAGGGTATAAATGGAAGTTAAACAATAAGTCGCTGACTAGAACAATATAGGAATTTGTTATTTAATTTGTAAAATTAGAGAAGGTGGAAAATAAAAAAAAGTTGCAAAAGCAGGCTGGAACAAAACGAGAAAACCTTTTTTTATGTAGAAAAAATATTACCAAACGTAAATTTAAATATTATAAAACATCCTTTAAAAAAATTTATTTCACAAATGGGAAAAGGTATATGAAGAAAATATGGATTAGTAAAAAAATAAAATAAATAAAACATAGCATAGTGTAACCCTGAAATAGACGTATTCCGAAATATGATAACATTGCTGAAAAGTAAACGAGTTGTTAGAGTTGAAAGAAAGTGGTTTTAAAACAAATTGAAAAACAGAAAAGTCTAATTTTATAGGGAATCTTTAAAAAGAGCATAAGGATAGTGGGCCATAAGCTTATTAAGGCGTCCACGAAAAACCAATTTAGTTCTAAAAGGCAACTTAAAAAACAAAAATGGTAAATGAAGACAGAGATTAAAATATGTGAAACACATAATTAAGGATTCAAAAGATATCCTAAAGAATGTTTAAATAACACTTAGAAACTAATACATATGTTAAAACTAATAGATTGTTTCACAATGGGAAGAAATGAAGAAATTGATAAAAACTCGTCATCATTAATATTAACTTAAAAAAATTAATTCCAAGTCACTAATCCTAACTTAAATTTTAAATCAAATCAAGCAATTTGCAAAGTCATTATTATCTGAACAAGTCAATCGACTGATGGCATACAAAAGATTAATTACTTTTCAATAATTGGTATTACAAAAACTTAGATTGATTAATCCTGTCAGTGTCGTTAATTGAATCCCAACTGAGAAATTTCAATTGTTAAAATAGTACTGAAACTTTTATTTGTATCAAAAAACATTTATTTTAGTAGCTTATTCTCAGTTGATTTTATTATTCTCTCAATCGAAAGATTAATTTTATTATACAGTACAAACAGTAATAAATTAGAAAGTTAAATGGTTAGAGAATGAAATTTATGTAAAGTAGCATTTTAATAGTTAATATTTACGTAACAAATAATAATAATAATAAAAAAAAAAACAATTCTTACTCTTAGAAACTGATTTATTTTTAAAAATAGGTATCAAAAAATATATTAAAGAATAAAAATCATTAAGTAAAATAAAACATGTACAAGCGATATAAAAAGAATAATCTTAATAACTATAAAGCCGAAATAAAATCATAAACAGTAAAGAGAAGCAAAAAACTAACTAGCAATTAAAACAACCTCTATTAATGTTAAGTTCAAAATCTTCATGAAAATATTTTTGTGAAAATGGAAAATGAAAAAAGCTCGAATAGTTTATAACGATTATTAATTGTTATAAATTTAAATTCTTGCTTTAAGATAAAAAAAAATTGTTTTAGGTTATTAATCACATAAGCTTGTGAGTGGAAATATGAAATATTCCTACAGAGAAATGTATGAAAAATATCTTGCTTTATTAATAATAATAATAATATTACATTAAAAATGGAATGGTGAATTCATTCATAATTTCAGTTTTAGAATGAATCTTTTAGTTCCAAATAGTTTGGGACATTTAAAAATTCAAAGATAATAGATAATTCGGTTCATGAATTTTTAACGTTACGTAGTACATTATTAGTAAAAGACATTTGTATATATTTTTATTACGTAACTCAGGTACAACCATATTCACCAAAAAAAGGACTACATACTCGTATTAAAACACATGAACATTAATTTGATAGCTATCATTTCTTTGGGGATTTTAAAAAAAAATTTCGTTTGTGTTCAAGATGACTATTTTACAAAATCTCTAACAACAAACCTGCTTTATGTATGCAAGTGTGGGAGTATTCCATTGTTTTCTAGGATTTTCCTTTATAGTTGTAGATTTATCAAGCATTAAAAAAGATTAAATAAATAAATAAAGTTAAATATTAAATAAATATCTTCTGAGATAGAACAAAATTAAATTTAATTACAATTAGATTAAAAATAAAAGAGATTATTAATTGCTTTTAAATGTTAAGTAACTAACCGAATAATAAAATCTAAAAAAATACAGTAATTTTTAAATAAATTAATATAAAAAAAATAAAATTTATGATTTATGACAGTTTGAAACTACCACGTAAAATCGCGTAACATAAAAAGTGAAAGACGGACGGACATCTTATTGAAAACGAATTATCCCAACCTCGAGATAAGCCGGTATCCCTTAGCTCCCTCTTCTTTTAAGCGGCGGGCTTTTATCGTCAATCCTCTTATTGCCTTCGGCACTGCTGCAGTTAATCAATTTCTGGGCTGTACTCGTGGCGGTCCCCTCCGTCATCATTGATAGACTGAGTTTCTTTTTATTCTATCGCCGTTTTCTTCATTCTTTGTCTCCCTTTTTATAAAATTTTCGAACAATGAAAAGTTTGAACGCAATTTAAACAATTATAACTAAGAATTTTCAGCGCTACTTAATACTTTGTTTCATGTAGGGAACCAGAGGTAATTAATTAACGAATCTGGTTCTAATACTAAGAGGTTTAATTTAACCGCTTTTTAAATTCACATCTTTCAATTTGAAGAAAAGCTACTGTTGAAATTACAATGGGATAAAAGTAACGATAGGACTTCTCACTCTTATTGAGAATATTATATTATATTATTATTTATTGAAATAACTTTTTAAAGTTTAATTAAAAAATGTATATTGTGCAAATTTGTAAGGCGCAGTATTGAAGTGAGTATTTTATAAGATTTTTTATGAATTTTAATGATGTATACACGTGCATTCAATAAAAATCAACTTAACCTACAAATTTAAATTGTCAGTTCTCATTTGATTCTATGCAACTTATGAAGTATTGAACGGCTCTTTGAAAATAAAAAAAAAAAAATAAAAAAAGTTTGTAAAATAAATTATAACATTTATAAAATTAAAATATAAGTTACTTATAATATAGTTTAAAGTATATTTCAAAAATTGAATATATAATGCTTTAGCTGATTAATTTTATAAAAAGTTTTCTAAAATTACTTTTAATTTACAATTTTCTAAAATTTGGTAAAATAGATGTTAAAATAAAGAATGAGAAAAAATGATAAAAATTTCTACTAAAATTTTAACCACCTTGCTTTTTTACAGTGCTTTAATTTTTTTATTAATTGATTAATTAAGCTGTTGCATGGTTGTGAAACATCAAAATTATTAAATAAAAAAAAATATATGTAGGAAGTACTTTTTTAGAATGGTGTTAAGTGAAAATTAGTAGTAATGTGGATGAAAATTTATTAATTACAATAATTATTAATTTTACGACGTTTCGATTTTTTAATTCAATTTTCATCGGACATCACCAGATTTAGTACCCATAGAAAATATTAACCATACTACACATAATTAATCAATAAACCCATTACAATAATACAACAATCACAAACTGATAATATCATACTAATAGTCATTTTAATGAAATTTAGAACACATTCCTGCTAATTTTAACTTAATTAAGTTACTTATATTTATGTGTGTGCATTTATTACAGAATAATGCCGCGTCACGACAAAGTCTGTCGGGTCCGGTAGTATATATATGTATATAAATGAATATTTGTTTGTTTGTCTGTTTGTCCCGTATGCGTTCCTATGCCATTCATCCAATTGTGATAAAACTTTCGTGAGTTGTTGTGTGCACGCCCGTGAAGGTTTCTGAATTGGTTTGGACGCACTAGGTGGCGATGGGGTAGAGATATTAAAAAATTGTATTTATGATTCGATTTGGCTCATATTCGGAATATTAGTTACGTGAAAATAAATATTTTTGCAAAATATAGACCCGCTAAGTGGCGCCAGAGTTGAAATATTTTGAAAAATTGTATTTGTGGTCCGATTTGGCTCTTATTCAGAATATATATTACGTGATATATATTCAGAACATATATTAGTTACGTGATAAGAAATATTTTTAAGAAAAATGAAAGAAGGGAAAAAGGAAAGAGGGTAAGTGATGAAGATTGGAAGAGGGAAAGAGGGAAAAAGGAAAGTTAAATTTTGCGATGTTTCGTAATGTTAATTCTTTTGATGTTTTATCAAACTTTCATTTGTATTCGTTTAATCTACGCATATTAAATCAAATCTAGCAATAGCGAAGCATTGCCGGGTCAGTTAGTTTTTGATAAAAGACTTTAAAGTTTTGCGCACTTCTATCTGGTACCATGGCCAAAAACATCCCTTCTTTCTTGGCAGAAACCACGTAAGACCAACTACTGAGATCGAATATGGCTAAAATTATGTATTTTGTCGCTTAAACATACTCTCGTTAATATCAACTGTCATTTCGAATCCGCCTGTTACCTATCGAATTATTAATGATGTAGTTGAACACCAAACTTCACGCACATAGTTATTCCAGTTCACAAAAGTGTTACAGATGATTTCTAACTCGTGTTTACAAAATTTGAATGAAGCTACGCCCTTTGCCTAATCATAAATGAAGAATTAGAACCGGTCAGAAATGTACTTTGACGTAACTGTTTAAATTCTTTACACCCTCTTGGAGTATGTTTACCGGTCCATGCACCCATTCATAAAATCCCGTTCACATCTATTTAGCTGATTATGTAGAATGCTGCGTTCCTTGAAAACAAAACAGTTTCATTTTCATAAAATATTATATCATTTTTAAATGATATAATATTTTATGATTCTATATAGTATTCTATATAGAATTATTTTATGATTCTATAGTATCCTTGCGAGTCACGTCCATGCATCGTATGCGTGACTCACACTATATTGATATACATAAAGAAAAGCAAATATGAGTAAAACAAGGAGATAAATTAACAATCTGTTAGATTAATTAATAATTTTTCTTGACACGTAGCGGAAGAGTACGTAAATTTTTTAATTTTCCGTCTATAAATAATTATTTTTTTAAGTTCAATGTTACTTAAAGTTTTGAATGGTTCGGCTCCAAGGTGGTACTCGTTAGTTGTTCAAAATTAAAATAATTTCGATGAGTTACCCTTTTTGTTGATATTTTATTACTATTTTAGGAAAATTTATTAATTTATTATTACTATTTTAAGAAAATTTTAGAAAAATTTGTGTATGACAGAACTAGAACGCTTAAAAAAAATTTTTTTTTAAATTTTTTATTTGACATTTTTTTAATTAAATTTTTTATTTTTAAAATTTTTCTCAAAATTTTTTCACTTATTCAATTTATTTATATTCAAAATCTTTATAAATTTAAATCTAATTATATCTAAATTCTAATCAATTACAACATGTTAAGATTTATTTTTTAAAAAAATTGCTGTTAAAAAGTTTTTACTAGATAAAAGTTGTTAGCATCAATAAAACAATGTAATGTAAATAAATGAAGCGCACGATTGAATTTTTTAAATTACTTATGTAAAAAAAATCGTAAAAATAGATATAATAAATTATGCTCAGGTCCATACAGACATATAAAAAATAAAAATCACATAAAAAAATTGATCTACATAAAAATAAAAAAAAATGTACCATATAAAACTGTAAAGCATACGGTTAGATCCTACTGAATTAATAATAGTCGAAAAGGGTGTTTAGGGAGAAATGGGAGAGATATTGGAAAATGAGGGAAAGGGCTGATTGATTTATTGTTTTATTCATCTTCTGACAAATTAAGGGACTATAGCGCTTTAATTAAACCTAATCTAATCATTACGCCTAATTGCCTATAATCCAATTTCTATGCTAAAACACAAAGCACTGTGACAATAAAAGATTCATGATTGGCTGTTTGGAAAATTGTGTAATTTTAAATTTCAGTACCAACTTAATAAAATAAAATATATTAAATATAGTAATTCTTTTAAATTCGTTACAAAAGAAATATAAACTTTTATTTTAGTTTTGACAGCTTTAAACATTTATTAATAAAATAATGATAATTTAAATTTTTTATTGTTTTTTATAAATTTTACATTGAACTGTTCCTCTAAATTCTAAAATAATACTATCTCATCCAGTCTAGTTACTAAATTAACATGTCTTTACTTTTTTTTTAACTCCAGGTCTACCGTTAGTTATTGCTTCAGAGGATGAGATGAATGATTTTTAGCAAGCGTAAAAATGCCATGCCTGACCGGGATTCGAACCCGGGATCAAAGACCGAGACGCTACCACTCGCGCCACGGAGGCCGGCTAATATGTCTTTATCTAAGTCATGTTAGAATTCTTATTGATTTAGCATTACCAGACTCAAATATAAATAATTACAAAATAATTCAACTGATTTATAATGTTTAAATGAAACAACTCAGATTTCAGTTGGTTGTAAAGGAATATGCTGACTTCTGAACCAACTAGTTTCTGGAATAGCTGGTGCTCCTTTGTTCAGTTATTGTATATGACAGACTCCGTTATTCTTAAAGAGATAGTGGGCATACATAAAATTGTGTTACTTTCAGGATTACCAAAGCTAGGGTATATAATTAGTCAGAAAATTATAACAAACATTGATTTTGGGCCACAGTACTGAAGAACAGTAATGATAAAATTTATCTAGTATCACTAAGGTTCAATTTAACTGCATTTTACACAAATATCAAGAATTTAACTACTGTTTCCTGTATACGATTGAGATCAATTACTAACTAGCAGCTTCCCTTATTTCTGATCGTACACATCTTTATCATTCAGTCTTTATCCCTTATATACTCTTCAAAAAATCATCTTCTAACTCATCTATTCTTTCTCCTTCAGATCCCTTTTCTAACTTCTTTTACTCACACAGTACTTATACCTTCTCTTGATATTGCCATGTTTATGAGAATGTATCAGTTTTTAAAATCTTTTTTGATGTTTTTCATCACTTTGGATATGTTTTCAATTTTTCTTTACAATTGTACATCCAACTACAATAGTATTTCTATAACGAATTAAAAAGATTAATAAAGAAAGTCCAATTTCATTCCAGCTTTAAGTTCAATTTATTATGACCATTATTTATTTAATTTATAGTTTACCTTCTCTTTTATAGTTTTTTATGTGTCTTAAAACTCATTTAGAACCTTTTTTAGTTCTTTTGCAAGGATAATCCTTTATATATTACTCTTTCAAATACTTCCACTCATAGATATTCCATTGGTATTCCACGATTAACAATCTTGTGACATTAATTTTATTGGTATAATAAATTTGATATTTAAAACAGATTAATTTAAAAGTTTTAAATATATTAAAATTTTTAATTAATTATTATTCTCTTAAATAAAAAAATGCTATTTGGTCTACGGAGTGATAGACGAATGGTAACAATGAAGGAAACAGTAGAAGATTTATGAACAATTTTCAGAACTTTATAGGAAGTTGTAAACTTTTAGAATCATTAAACCTATATTAGTAACTGCAATATAATATATATATATATTATATCCTCCTCTAATATTAGACCTCCGGCAAGGTCTAATCATGAGACCTTGCCGTTGGTGAGGGGGCTTGAGTGCTCAGGGATACAGAGTAGCTGGACCGAAGGTGCAACCATATCGCATAGGTATCTGTTGAGAGCCAGACTAAGGAATGATTCCTGAAAGAGGGCAGCAGCTCTTTCAGTAGTTGTTAGGGGCGTGAGTCAGAATGACTTAAACGGCCATATCAACATCACTCAGTCCTCTGAGTACTGCGCAGCTGAAAGCAATGGAAAACTACAGCTGCTTTTTTCCAAGAAAATGTGGCATATATTATATATCGTACAAATCAAATATACTCGTAATTTATTTACCCGAAACAAAGTCTAGGGAAGATGCAGGTTAAGAAACCTTTTAGGTCATTCTCAAATTTTTGGATTTGATTAATTAGAGATAATCTGAACAAAATCCTTTTTGTCATTACTGGAGGTAAACCATTATGGTGGCAACCTGTAAACTGTAAATCTTTTACGGGATGATATTCTTTGCAGATGTTATCATTTGTCTTCGAAGTCGGCAGAATATATTATTCTAAAATGCGTGGTCTCTGAATGGAAATGCTTCTTATCTTATGAAAGTTATAGATATCTCTAACCTTTTGGTTTAATTAAAGGTAAAAAAAGTAATAATTTCCGAGTATTTTTTTCGGAAATGACCATTCTTCTGATCTGACTTTCATCCTTAGCTCACTACACGGACTGAACTCTTCTGGCACCTTCATATCATGAACAGTGGAAAACGATTTGGGAAGTGGACTTATACCAACTTTAGAGCTGGAAATTTGGCGGCAAGAATCCATGTGATAATAGATGTAACAGAGACCCTTCTGTTGTCCACATGTACCCCATTTTATGTTGATGGCAAGGATGTAGTAAGGTGCTCATATGTGTCAGTGCATGGGAGCCCTGAAAGCTTCCGTGAATAGAGGGCTGGAGTCATTGCAGAAATTGCGTTCTCACCGAGCCGGACCTCCATGGTGTGTAGTTCTGGAGCAGGGGTGGACCTCAACGGCTAAGCTTGATATAGGAGAGATTAATTCATTATGCAGGTTAAACAATCTATTATGGTACAGGGTTCACGTAAAAACCCCGTTTAGAACCAGCCGTGTCGCTGGAAGAGAAACAGAAGAAGAATTTTGAGACAGTAAGAATTCATAATAAGGTGAAGAGTCTGCAGTGGACTGCCATAAAGAACAGTTCACCCAGACCTAAGAATCTTGGTAATTACGAAAGAAGATGGTAATTTCACGAAGGTAAGCCTTTTTCTTATCGTTCGTGAAATTAGTCGTTGCGCTGGTGGCCCAGTAAAATAAATACGCAAGACGTTCAACGGTCTTTATCTCGAGACAATCAACTACATCCAGTCATATAAGATTCTTGCTTTAAGCAAAATAACTGCGTTTGCTGTATGTGTCATTCTCACAGCATTCTCAGTAATCAAAGGGGTGTTGTGGTTTATTGTGATTTATTAAATTGCTCAGACCAAGAAACTGTGAAAGAGTTGTCCACACAGGGATCAATAGAGTGCCGAAGACTGACCATGAGAAGAAATGACGAAGATTCTTCTTATACTACCTTCTTCTTCTCATGTTTTCACCTTTAATAGACCTTTCCTGCCGGAGAAAGTGCGCGCTGGTGTACACTGTCTGGATGTGCGAGCTTTCGTACCGCAACCCATGCGGTGCTTTAGGTGCTAGCAATTTGACTCCACGCAGTGAAGTGAAGGACCTCAAGTATTTGTGCAAGAATATATATATTTGTATATGTGTATTGTGTGTGTGTGTGTGTGTGTGTGTGCGCGTGCGTGTGCGTGCACGCATATAGTGTGAGTGAGTGTGAGCGTGTGCCTGTTGAAGAAATTCAAGAAGAAGAACTATGTAAGGATTCTTCCATCTGCGTAAAGTGCAAAGGACAGCATTCATGCTGATCAAGAAACTGTCCTCTTTACAAAGACGAATTAGCTGTTGAACAAGTGAAAATATTGCGAAGGTCAGCGATTTCCAAAAAGATTGTAAACTGCCGTAAACCTAGAGCGACAACAGCATATGATCAGCTAGCGGCCACTGTATTTACACCGTCTTGATGCAGATCAGCTTCTTTGTAACCTTGCTCCAACTTTGGCTACTACGACAGAGAGAGACAATAAAATGAAATTTCTCTCTCAGAAGGATTATACGAGACTTCCAAGTTACAGCCACATATAAATGTTTTGGATAAAGCAAAAGCGCATAAGACAAGAACAAAAAGGAAGATAAACTTGAAGTTCAGGTTCAGCTACGTAATCTTTCAAGTAAACCTGCTAAGAATGTTATTGTTTTGGGAACCCCGAAGGAGGCTTTGAAGCCAAGTTTTTCTTAGGTAGTCTCACAATCTAAACCTCAGAGACCACTTAAACCACACAAGGGGTGACTGTTTCACCTTTTCTCGAGGTGGTGGCTGGTGCAACCCCCTTTAAGGTTATCTCTCCTGTTTTCGCCTCTTAGTCGGGGTTATATAGAGCGTCGAGCCGTACCCATTTTCATCCGCTTCTTCCTTGGTTCCAACTTGGAGGCTGGGAGTTACAAGGGCGATGACATAATTTTAGAACATGAAGCAGTTCAGAGGATGGAACAGAAGAGAAAAAAGGGCTGGCTAAAAGTCAAACCCAGAAATTAATCTTCTAATATAAACGAGTCGCTTTTGCAGTGAAATCAATGTTTGCCAAACCTTCTTGAGCTCAAACGCTTGCTACCTGATGTGGAGCTATTTTTAAATGCCTGCAATCTATAAATTTTTGCCAAAATGTAAATTTCAGTTAAGAAGTACTGTTTATCGGCGAGATCAACCCCCAAATATAAAAGTTACACATGGAGTAGAGTTGTTATAGAGGTATTAACGTTTACTAGAGCTATCACCGAAGCGGTTGAAATAAATTCAAATCTGCAAGCGGTCACAATCAAAAGTGTCCACAGCAGATTACTATTTTCATTATATACTTGCCGAATTTTGATTGGAAGGAGGATGACAAAACGCATTTAATTACCTAGCTTCCTCCACCAATACTGTTAATGGGTGATTTTAATGCACATAATCCTATTTGGGAGTCAGACAAAATTGACCTCCGTGGAAGAGAGTTGAAAAAGTTCCTTTTAAATTCTGACTGTTACATTAAACAACTGTTCAGGAGCTTATTTTAGTGTCAGAGTCGGAACCGTCCTGTATAGATTAAGCATTTGTAAGTGCATCGGTAGCGCTTAAGTACACTACAAAATTTTAGAAAATCACTACGGAAGTGACCAATTTCCGGTGCAAATTTCAACTGATCTCTCAACAAAATATATCCATCCCCAAAAGATGGTTGTTTGATAAGAGAGATTGAACGAGCTTCACTTCTGATAAAAACTTCCTGAAACAACTGGAGTTATCGAAAAATGATGTCGACGCTATATTCAATGCTATATTTGACTCGGCATCAAGATATATTTCTACAACAATCGGGAGACTTAAGAAGCCAAATAATCATTCCATGGTGGAATGATAAAATTAGTGAAGCGATAAAAAGGAAGAAAAAACATATAACGCTTTTACGAAATGCCCAATATCGGAAAATCTAATTTCCTTTAAAACTACAAATTGTATGCAGAAAGGTTTACGTAAGATTGAAAAACCGATCCTGGCAACAATATATATTATCTATTAGGAGAAATACGACCGCAGTAGAAGTTTGAAAGAAAGTGAAGTGGTGGCTATCTGTGGGCGTACAAAATTTACCCCCATAACTTCCCTTCAGTATGAAGATAGTCTAATAGAAAATGCTGAATCATTTCAAAGAACCTAGTAAAACGGCTAATTATGAAGAATGCTTAAAAAAGCACAATTTGAGAGCCACCTACATCCCAATCCCTGTAGGGGAAGACACCCGCCTTGTGACGATTCCGGTCACCACACCACTCTCCCCCTTCCTAGCCCTAATGGGCTTTAACAGAGGTCGTCTTTTGACCCTCTAACTGATTAAATATTACAGTCATCAGCCAGGCCTAGTTGGGATGCCACCGATTTAAATGACTCGGTAAACGTTTACATCAGAGAATTTTGACTAAGCGAGTTCGCGGAAGCACGAACCCCGCGCCTAGTTCAATACTTTAAACAAGCTATGAGTGATTGTAAATGTCTCATTAATATGAGAGGGTCACCTACAGTTTGGAACCAAAATGAATTTTTTATAAAAGGAACCTTTAAAAATAAACGAATTTGGGAAAGCGTTGGAGAAAACGGAAAATAGAGCATCTGGTCTGGACGAAATACATTATGTCATGATCAGACAGCTAAGCACCGTTGAAAAACTTAAGTTCCTAGAATTATATAATCAGATATGGTGGAATGGAATGTACGCTCGACAATGGAAGAAAGCATATATTGTTCCAATTCCAGAGAAAAGTTAAAAATCTTACAAACCCCCATTAGTTATTATTCTAAATTTCCTTGAAGCGTGATATTGGAAAAATCTTCGAAAAAATGATAAATAATCGACTCGTTTGGATTTCAGAAAGAGAAGGTCTTTTATCCTCACAACGAGCAGGATTTTGACAGTACCATTCAACTACTGACCAAATAATCAATTTAGAAAATACCATATACAGCAGTTGCTTCACTAGGAAAAACTGTGTTGAGTCTTCATTCATCTGCAGAAGGCTTTTGGTATGACTTGGCGTCATGAAATAATACTTCAAAATCATGAATGTAACATTCGCGGCGATTTACCGGTACTACTTGGCAATTACATGAGTGACCTATTTTTGAATTACGTATTTATACTGAGTATTCGAATAAATTTCAGTACAACCTCATTTCACCGCAGTAGCTGAAATCCGAGCGAAATCTTTCACTAGTCGTAACTCGCAAATGAAGAATTTTAGGACATATGAACTTTTTCCACTTATTTATTTATTTAGCGTATGGCACTAAAACATAACACCAATTACAGTCAAAATTATAAACAAGGATTTAACAAACTATTATAATTAATAGTTTGGAATTATTAGTTTAATAACATATATTAAATTATAATTAATATATGCTATCGTTTCTGGAGTCGCCATCAGGAAATCTTCAGGATTCCATTCATAAGCTGTCCTAGGGCAACCTTCTGTGATGTGTCTGATAGTTTGATTTTCACCACACTCATAAAGGGGCGTTGGTGTTTTACCCCATTTATACAGGAAATAGGCACATTAACCATGCTGAGTCCGTATTCTGTTTAGCGTTGACCATGTCTTACGTGGCAAGTCAAAACCCGGCGGCGTTTGAGTAATACATTGAATTTTGTTATTCTGCTTTGTGGTCCATTCTCGACGCCAGGCGTCAATTAGGTCAAATCCGTCCTCTGTGTTAGCAATTGCTGTTTTGATAGGTGGCTTTCTAGATCGAAGGCGACCACGATTGGCATCCCTAGTGTCCTCATGTGTTGGCAGGTTTCGATTGTCCATAATCTTCTTGTACTCTCTTACAAGAGCGTTCATACGGTGCAGGTTCGGGGGTGGTATGTGGCTCAATACCGGAAGTCATTCCACAAGAGTAGATCTGATAACCCCGGCAATCATCACTTTTTCCATCATTTTCACCGGTAGAGTAGGTTATGAAAGTCCCGGGTGAATTTCGAGATACACTCTGTATATCATTCGAATTATTTTGTATTTCATTTTATTTGAATCTGGTAATTCTATATAGTTAATATTCTACTATGATTTAGGAAAAAGTAAGTGAACTTTGTAGTGCAACTGAATGAGTTTCAGCAAATTATGGCTTTTTAGGATTTCATATTTTTTTATAGTTTTATAGTGTTATTTCAAAATTAGAAGGAAAAGTTTGATTTTTATTCTATAAAGAACGATCCAGCCATTTATCCTCAAGCATATGAAAAAACTACTAAAATTAAAACTCATTTCATAAATCGCAATCGTATGAAAGTATAAATGTATTAATTTTTGTGATATTTTATTTAATTAAATATAACCTACGATCTTAATCAAAATTAACAGTTGCCTGTTTTCGTATTAAAGACACAGATGATATACTCAAATTTTACACAGTAATTCATTTGAAATTATGTACACTGTATTTCACGTGCCATTTGAAATGAAGTAGTCATTAAAATTATTGCTAAGAAAGAATAAAAAAAGAAAAATTGAGGGAGAAAAACAGTGGTAAAAAGAAATTTGAAAAGAAAGAAAGAGTAACGAATGAGATACGTATTTTGTTGTTTCACTTTTTAGTCACGACAACGACAAAGAGGTATTCGTTTTACCCATAGGAGTGAGTTTATTTTTGTCAGAAGACTAGGATGAGCTGTCTGGTCGTTTGTCAAGATAAACAATGAGTCAGTATCTTCAGATAACTCTTATCTATCCGTCACTTATCTTCCTCTTCCTAGTGAACTTTCATAGCTTTCATCCCCTTTGCGTCCCTTTAAACTTTTTCATTATCAACTCAATTTGGCTTTTCATATATGTTGCTTTGTTTTATTCTATACATTCAATTTGTGAACATAGTCGTAAGGGCTTTGTAAGTTTACTGTAGGGATTTTATAAAAAAAATACAACAAATAACACACACATATAGGGAAAAAAATTATTTCACCAGAAAAAATAGTTTATAGCCTGTTTAGTTTTTCTTTCTAAAATCAAAAATTTATTACTTCACATGTTTCATGACTACTACGGGGATTGATTGGAGTAAATGGCCTGATTTATGAATAATTCCTGATTATTTTTTTCGCCTAAAAATAATATATTATTCAATTTATTGTAATGGTTATTACAATAAAGTTTAATTTAATGGTTTAAGAGTTTAATTTATTCTAATGGTTTATTTGTAATGGTTATTAATAGCTAATAACAAATCAAATGTAAATGTATTAATGACAAATCAAATGTAAAACTCTTCCCTCAGTATTTAACAAAAAAAAGACGTTATAATTAATATTGAAAGACAATAATGGGCTAAGTACATTATTAGACAAAATAAGCTACTAAACGTGTGGAATGAGGAGATCATTTAATATTGTAGGGGGTACTATCAGTTACGCGTATTAAATAGAAAAAAATGTATTCTCTAAACTGTAAACTAAGACACTTAAACACTAACATAATCCAAAGTCTTTCCGATCATTTAGCAACTATCCTCGTCTCTTCAATGACTGGTGCTATTGTTCTCACACCAGCTTCAATTTATGTTATTGCTGGCGGTTTTTTTTAATTAGCCAGACAGGTTTGTAGAATGTGGTTAACTTATAATGTGTAATAATCAAATATTATCGATTATATTATTATTGTATATATACATATATAATGTCGAAATGCATTAAGATGCGATCCTTTTCTTCTGTATGTGTAAATGACTTTTCATTTTTGTCTTTGAGATGTTAGCAAATGTTGAATTTGTATTGCTGCGGGGGAATTTTACCAATACAAAATACCGAGAACATTGATAATCAGAGTTTTGTTTTAATATAAACCTAATATAGACAACAATAGTACGAGTAAATATGTATAAAATTTAATATTTATTTAATTGAATAATATTATTGTTGAGTTGGCACGTATATGTACGAATAACTTCCATCTTCGATAAAATAATAATTATTTTGTTTATTCTTGAGTATAGTTTTACAGTTAATTTACAGTTTAACTTGTGTGTAAATTAACTTATTTAAATTGATACCCAATAATCCAGCAAAAAGAAAAATTAGTATTAATTAAAGAACTCTGGAAATTAATCTCAAGGACTCTTCAAAATTTAATCTTCACTACAAATCGTTATTTCAAAAATCTTTTATAAAAACATATATACCGTCGGGTGGTGGGTGGGGGGCTGAAAAGTAACTTATACCCGCCTCTAACTTGTTTTATAATTCAGATAACCGGATGCGGTTTGCGGCATTCTTTCTTTTACCGACGGGCTACGAATGAAATATACGTTCGTGAACGTTTATTTCATTTTTATTTTTTGATATTTGTGCGGCAAAGGGTGTGGGCAACTCAAAAATTTTCCATGGAACAAATGATCATTTGATATATAATTTTTATAGTTTGATTAAACTAGAAGATGATTCTATTATAACTAAATTCTGATCGCCCAACCCAAAATGGCAGCAAATAATGTGTTTTTTCAGATAGCTAGAACTGCGGTTGTACGCTCCCCTTTAATTTTTTATTTTTATTTGAAGTATCCAGATTCTCTCTTTGGAAATCTTTCCAAGTAAGAGAAGTTAACTCAGTAAGTCCCAATTTAGAGAATTCGGCTTTCAGATTGGGTGGGGAGGCAGGGACGGTTAAAAAGTTTTAAATGGGGTGTACATTCATATGATAAATTGTTTTAAAAGACTTTGCGAGACAAGCAAAACGATATTAAAGAAATTAAATTCTGACTACTTAAAGCAAAATGGCGACCACAAATGTCATTATGTTAATTAAAAACTGAAAAAGATAATTAATAAAATTTTTCAAATACTTCTTTTAATTAAACTTACAGACTTGAATTTAAAAATAATGAAATAATAATTAATTTATTAATTTTTTAACATTATATTTTTTATTTCATAAGAAACGTTTAAAAAAGTAATTTTTATTTCATAAGTTGACAATGTCAAATATATAATGTGGTAAAACAGTATCATTATTAAATTTTTATAATAATAATAATGCTCCAGCCAAATCTAACCCCATGTCTGTGTAATAACATCTATGCACATGTTTGGAGAGAGGACAACGACATAGTACTTCGGTACTTTCCGTTCTGTCAGCCAACGGGGTAATGGTTCTGCTCAGGAGCTCTCTGCGGAGTATGGGATTGGCTGTCCCGACCTGTCCTAGCTGGTTGCGGTTGTGCTTCTCGGTTTCGCTGTTTACAGTATTGGTGGGGGGTATGACCGTAATCTGTTTTGCTGACGCTGGGCTCAAGGAGTGCTCATCCCTCTTCCCGATTGTGGAGCCGGGTTGAGGGTGGGCTGCTGCTGTGAGTAGCTCTGTCGACGTCTTGAGCCGTCCTGCGTGAGTCAGTTAGTTCGGCTCTTGGCAGGGATTGCCCCGTGGGTAAGAGTATCGAAGCCGTTACTACTATGTGGGAGCCCTGGGAGGTCGGTATCGTGGGTCAAGTAGTACCTAACTCTTCGAACCGGGTAAAATTTGTGGAAGGGAGCTGACTGGGGAAACTCAGGCAGGATTAATGATCCGGGGAACGCCCAACCGTCTCCCCGCCCACACCTTGTAACATATTGACTGGCGAAATATAGTATTTATGGAAACTTCAACTACCATAACTTCCATGGCACAGGGTCCACGCAAAAATCCTCTTCTTGGAAAACCTCTTTCTTCGAAAGCAAAAAGGAGGAAAAATATTGAGTCCAGCGATAAAGAAAAGACCATAGTTTTAGAAAAGAAGGATCGAACCAAGTCTGAGATTCAAGGACTCGAACGTAATGCTGGAGGACCATTCCTAAATATCTAGTAATCAAGAAAAAGGCAGGTGATTTTCTAAGATTAGATTGGAAGGTGATTTTTCAAGATAGCTCTCTCCATCACGGAAGCAGCTGGAGGATCCTGTTAAAGGAACAAGAAAGACTGCGATAGGATTATTTGTTGAGATCGTTAACTACATACAATCGTCACGGTTACTCAAAGCAAAGAAGATGAGACTCATCGACATTGAAGTTATTCGACATACTAATTTAAATACTTCCAAGGGTGTTGGTTGTCTGCAGAAATCTACTAAACTGCGGTTTATAATTGCAGTAATTTATAATTAACGAGTCTATAACTAATTATGTATTTATAATTAAAGAGTTGGCACTTATTTCTTTCAATTAATCAATTTTAATAAAAGTGCATTAAAGATCAGATTGTGTAGAATTAACTCTCATTTATATATGCAAGTCACTTTAACTACTAAGATTTTTCAAAGCACATTAAACACACCATTATCTTACATCTTTTTATTGACTTTTACCCAGTCAAACCTAATTGAGAAAAAATATAAAATTACTTCAATCAGTACAAGCTCACTTTGATCACTCGTAATAATATAAGAGACATTAATTTACAAATAACTTATATTTATTTTCCTCGACTGCACAGTGTAATATAAAGTTATTTAACATATTTCCCTCCACCTAATTACTTTCATGCTGTTTGTGCTTGTTTGTTGAATTGAAAATTTAGCTACTGTAAGCTATTTTCTTTGTAAGGAATGTACAGAAAATGCAATAAAGAAGATGTCATTAGCAGTAATTAATTTTACATGATAATTTTCATACGTTGTTATTATAAAATTAAAAACAGGATCTATGGAAAAGTATTAATAAAATTAAAAAAATTGATAAAAATGAAATATGGTATCAAGATAAATAATGAAATTAAACATATATGATAGGATATATAATTATAGTATATAGTACATCTAATTGGAGCACTTCTTAATATAATAATAGTACATAATATCATACATATAATATTAAATTACACATATAATATAAACATACATAAATATAAATTATACATAATTTTATTTTATTTTATAATTGTGCAACAGAACAGTTACAAAACCTTTGTATGCCACACAATATCACATAAAGTCACAAAAGAACACCCACATATAAATTAAAAATATAATATTCAAAACACAATAATAACAATTATGCAGTCAAATACAAAAAATAATTAGAACTTTAAAAACGGTAGCTACGGAGTGATAATAAAAACACATAGATGAAAACATCCAAAAACAAAAAGACAACATTACTAATACATTCCAAATAAAACAAGTTATAAGCAATAATCCTTAAAAAAACAACAATAATTTTAAAATCATGAAAGTGAGCATCACACCAAGGACAATGATCCATCGCCACATAACCCTCTCAAATTTTTCACGAAGGTTGCCTCATCTTCCCAAAAGCTTAGCTTATCCTGGAACTCCACTGCAACACTGGTACACCGCTCAATCGGAGACACGGTGGAACCAACCGGCGTCACAAATTGCCTAAAAGACCTCACTGACCTGGCCTGGTTCCGCAAGACAACATGATAACGCGTCGGAAGTCTGTTGTGCAGAGCTTTATAAAAGAAAACCAAGTCAAAGTACGTTCTTCTATCAGATAACCTGGAAAGGCCTAATTGCCTCAACATATCCTCTCTATTAGCACCAACAAAACAATCTCCAAACTTAAAACGCATCCAGTTCAAGAACCTATCCTGAACACCCTCAACCAGATCAAAGGCAAAACGTCGTATACTATTCCACACCACGGTCGAGTACTCCAAGCGACTCCTCACCAAAGACTTGTACAGCAGGTTACAAGTGGAAATATTGCTAAACCGTCCACAAATCCAAAGGACAAGACCAAGGTCCCGGCATGCTTTACTGACAATCCGAGATAGAAAAAATTTGTTTTTTTATGTTTTGGAAACATAAATATTTGTAAATAATTCGATATCCCTCTTTTGATGTGTTCACCATACTTTCCCTTTTAATATATGTAGTTATTCTAACTATATTCATCGAGAAGGTAAAATTGCATCCTGACAGCTACTTTTTAAGTATTATATTAGCAGAAAAATTAATAATACAAGCAATTAATGAATATTGATAAGTTCAGTGGTAGGTTTGTTTCTCTAAGGTCTGTTTACCACTAATGTTTTCTCATCTTGTGTTCGTTAAAAATTTTCTTTTATTTATTAATTATAAGTTACAATAATTAAAGTTTTTTTATTAATGTAACAAATTAAGAAAAAGTTACTCCAACATTATTCTAAAACAAAATAACATATTGAAGGATTCTGTTACTAATTAAATTATGCACCATTTTTACTACAATTAAGGAAATATTTTATAATTAAAATTAATTAAAAAATTATTCTTCTTTTTTAAATAAGAGTAAAGTAATTTTATTTAAGTGACAAGGTTAATTAGTTTAAGGTAATATGGTTTATTCCATTTGGAAAATGAATAGAGAGAATATTTTGCCAAATAATCTTTCAAAGTTGGAGCTTGTAAAATTAATGGAATAAAATAGTGTATAAATTGATGGCCTATTGTTTAAAAAAAAGAGTTCAAATGATGTCTGCTCCTTTCTTTAAGTATCTCAATTTCAGAATTAAGCAATCAATCTCTCTTACTCACTGATTTTATCAATAACAACCAATCTCTCACTCTCCCTTAAGTATACATTTTTTTTACTTATGTTGATGTATGTATTTAAATTCATTACTGATTTTATGCATACTTGTCTGTATATTTGCATGTCCTCTCAAATATCTCAATAGAAGTTGGAAAAAGTTATTCTGGACTAAATAGAAGAACAAAGGGATTAATTGTTTAGTTAAATAAAAGCGGAGAAACTACTTATATATATATATATATAATCCTTTTAATCATGTTTAATTTTAATGCATTATCTATAAACATATGATTTAATAGGGGAAAAGTGATAAAATTTAAATTACATTTATTATTTAAAAATTTTACACTACTTGGTTAGTAAGTTTAAAAAAATTCTGATAAACAAATATTTGAAACATATCCAGGCTTATTTTTCCATCATAAGTGAAATAATTTCATATTACACAATACATATATTTAAGAAATATTACTCATTATTTAATTTTTTGGAAGTGTTTAATTTTAGTTCAGCTGGAAGCTCATAAATTTCAATCTAGGCTACTTTTAGTTAATCTGTGTACTTAAAATTGTTTATTTACTTTACATCTTGTTTTATTATTTTTATTTGCTTTTGTGACTGCTTTTTTCATTTGAAAAACAAATAATTTTTTTTTGTTGGAATTTTTTAATTCCTGTAATTATCTCAGAAATTATTATCTCGGGACAAGATAGTTCAGTAGTTCTCAGATTTTCTATCTCTTCACATTCTGATAAAGTGGTTGGCAGAAAAATCATTAATTTATTGTTTTAGACTTAAAGGGTTTGAATCTAACCTGACTAAAATAATCTTTTTATTGTGTTATTTGCAATAACATATTCTTGTTCTGCATTCATAATAATTTTTACTTCTACTCTTGCACTCCCATTTTTTATTCTGTATAAATTTTCCTTAATTCCATGTCAACCTCTTTTCATTTTTTCTTTTACCTCAGCAATTTCAACTATGTCTAGTTATAATCTAGTCATTTCTTGTTTTAAATTCTCTAACCTTCCACTTCTTTAAACTGTTTTTAACTTCTATATTTTGACTGAAAGTGTGTCATGGTTCTGTTATTTTTCATGATCTCTTCTTGAACAGTTTCCACTTTGGCATCCAATTATAAGAATTGTTGAAGTTTCAGACAATATTTTCATATTCACATCATCATATTTTTTAAATGAAAAAAACAGTACGGTAAACTTTTGTTTCAAAAATATAGCTATACTTTTCCATTGTTGTCTGCTGTACAGTACTCATAATCTAAAATGACCTTCAAGGTTTTAAAGTTATTTTTAAGAATATTGAATGGTATGTTTCCTCTCTTTTCACGAATCATTGCTTTGTTTGGCTTCTTCATAGATGCCGATTTTTTTTTAGTAGGATCATTATTCTCAAACAACCAAACAGCTAGGAATATTTAATGTAATGAATGTTGACAATTGACAAATTCAACATACTTACAACTTCTGTGGGTTTTTTTAGTTCTCAGATGTTAATTAACATAATTTGGGAAAAATTTCTTTATATTTTAATGCAAAAGTAAATAAAAGGTTTTGGCCCCTACTTCAGGTTTTATAGTTTTGGCTGGTGTTACATTAAAATTGGGAGGCTATTTTTTTATACTTCAAATGAAGTTTATTAAATCAAATATATGCCGTTTTGATAGACCACCTTTTGCCATTTTTGAGATAAAATCATAATCCCATCATTGTAGAATTTCAGTGCTTTTCTAGACAAAAACCTGTGATAAATGATTTTCACAGACCTCTTTTAAAACCAGGGAGTTCTGTAGAGACTTAAACAAATGGTAGTCCGGTGGTGCAAGATCAGGATTATACAGTGGATTGAAAAAATGTTGGATCACTAAAGATGTATGGGGTTTGATGGAAGACCTTACCTTTCCTATTGATCAATTCTGGTCTCTTTATCTTAGTTGCTTGGCATAATCTTTTCAATTTTTGACAGTAAAGGTTAGAATAACCTACTTTGCATATATACTTATATATGCAAAAAACTTACATCACAATTAACTATGTAGGAAGACGAGTACTAATTTTATTAAATTACGGATGAGAGTTCTGAAGTTTGATGTTGAAATAATAGAATGAAAGATGAAAAATACTTTATTATATTTGCTTGGAGTAAACAATGAATTTTATTAAGCTTTGTATTTTTTCATTCTCTTTTATTATATCTTTTTATTTAGGATGTGTTTTTTTATTTTGCTTGTAGTAAAATGTAACCTACTTTATAACAATCTGATTCTGTGATAAATTACACACAAGCAAATATTGTTTCTGCACAAGCTTTTATCTGTAGATTTTTTAATTACTGTGTTTTCATTAGGAAAACCAAATCACATTTGTAATAACAGAAAAATAAAAAATAAAAAGTTATTAATTATTATTTAATTTTTTAATAGTTAGTTTCTCATTGTATAGTATAATTTCCTTTTACTGCATTTGATTTTATTTTATAATCAACTAATTATTGTTTCTTTTACAAATTTCTATGATATTTTAAACATTTATTGCAATTGTTCCTTTAAAGTAATCATTTACAAATTAATCACTTACTAATTTACAGTAATAAATAAATTTATTACATAAAATAATAAAAGTTTTTCTTTTACCTTGTATCAATAATAATACATAGATATTATATGCTATTCTATTTTTTTACTATCCACTAAAAACTCTTAATTTTCCTATAGCTTATTATATATATTGATAACTGTAATTGATTAAAAAATGTATCCCTAACTAAGTAAAAATTAACTTTGAATTATATACCATGCTAATATGAAAAATGACTAAATTTTTTAATCGTTAGTCCACTTAAATAAATTAATCCGTATCAATAATTAAAACCTTCACAATAAAGAAAGGTCTTAGAATCATGTTCTTTTGGTTATCAGCATCACTTTAAAGCATGGACATTCATTCTGCTCACTAGAACTCGTTCAGAAGTTTGTATTGTGTGCTGTTGTTTTACAGTATTGAATATTAACGTATTAACTAGCTTTTACTTTCATTTAAGACAGGTTTTCTAGAAAATTCACAAACAATCCTAGTATTGGGATGGAAAACTTTTCAAATTCCATCATTTCCACCTATTAAACACTTCCTAATCACTTTTTACTCCTTAGCGTATAAGAACGCAAGTTACTATTTTGAAGCAAGTTAATTTTGTGGCAAGAATCAAGGTGAAATAATTCCAACTACTGTTATAAAGCTGCTGATTAGACATAATATTTATTATAACATCACGAAAACGTCTTTCATTGGGAACTAGTTGGAGTCTTTATCCTTGCCAGCTATCTAGATTGAATAAGTGAACTACTTTTGTCCACATCAGTTGTTACAGATTTGTTTGATCGATTAATATAAACAAAAAAAAATTAAGTTCAACTTATAACTGTACACCAAGCTGATCTAGGTCTTAATTTGTTGATACAAGTTGTTTTACAGCTGATTTTTGAAGTTGAAGGTTCTGAGGTTCAAATCCTAGTAAAGTTAGTTGTTTTTATATGGATTTGAATACTAGACAGTGGATACCAGTGTACTTTGGGGGTTTTTTCCTGTTTAGCCTCCGGGAATCACTGTCAGGTATTACTTCAGAGGATGAATGAGGATGTTATGCTTGAGTGTAAGTGAAATGTAATCTTGTGCAGTCTCAGGTCGACCATTTCTGTATGTGGTTAATTGAAACCCAACCATCCAAGAACACCGGTATCCATGATCTAGTATTCAAATCGTATAAGAGTAACTGCCTTTATTAAGATTTGAATGTTGCTACTATCGACTTTGAAATCAGCTGATTTGCGAAGACGCGTCACCACTAGACCAACCCGGTGGGTTACTTTGGTGGTTTGGATTCAATTAACCACACGTCTCAGGAATGGTAAGCCTGAGTCTGTACAGAGACTACATATCAATTACTTGTTATATGTATCATCCTCATCTCATTGGATCTTGGAGAGGGGTTGCATATTTGCAATGTACACATTAAGAAAATAAAAAAAACTTACACTGTATAAAAAATTTCCAGTCATGCATTTTTTTTATACTCAAAATCTACTGATTAAAAATTTAGATTTCTACTGTATAACACAGTTATTTTAATGAAAAATGTGAACCAAAAGAAAAAGAATGGTGAGACAATAGAAATTACTTAAAACTGTGTTTCACGATGGTTAACTAAATAAGTTAGATGTTATAACAATGTACAAGCCTATTTATTTAACATTGTTTTAAGCAACTAGATTAGTGTACATGTTACGGGAATAGGAGACCAATGTTTGTAGATAATTCTAAATTAAGCAGAATTGAGTATGATAGAGTTTAGTACGCGTGACATGAGGTAACAAAGCCATAACCAGATATGAATAATGGGGAAGCCAAGCAGTTAGCAAGCTGATCATAAATCTTAAACAATCCTATGAGATGAATGTGGTATAGAACAATTTACTTTAAACTGTGAATTTACGCACTGTGAAGTGTGTACATACCGGTTTGAATATAATATTTATCTCTAGTCACATATTATACAAATAATACGTTGAAATAGAAAATAAATTACTTTTTAAATAATAGCCTACTAAATGTTTTATAAAAAACAAACCTGTTGCCAGAATTTAATTGATTGATTGATTACCGGAGTATTATGAATAGTAATTATGCTGTACAAACTATGTGTAACAATGCTATGTGAAAGTGTTGGGAATGGTGAAAAAAATGTGCTTTTCAAAGATGTTGATTATTTTTCAGGGTACATGCAGGGAAAGTAATATTGTATTGGTTTAAATAAGGAATTTAACTCTTTAGTTAAGATGTACAGGAGATTAACTAAGAAGGAAATTACATTGAAGGAGTTAATAATGACAGGATGTATGAACCTTGTTGTTCTTCATCCTCTTCAAATCTTCGTCCTCATCAAACCTCTGCATCATAAACAATATTTTATTTAACATTATGTAAACATTGAGTATGTAATTTTATTTTATGCATAAGCCTAAAATTACATAACTTTTTATATTATACAAACTGTAAGATTTTACAATAATGTAAAAAAAAAAAAGTATCTTTTTGACAGTATTTCTATGAAATTTTTATAATCAATATTAAATATAACTTTATATTGGGAGTTGAAATATATTTAGTTATTACCCTAATTGGCAAAACATAGAAAATCATTGAATTGCTAGGTATCATATTATATTGCTAACCAGTATGAGTGAATTCATGTTATGAGTGTGGTGAAAGATTATCACATATCAATTAATTTGGATGCATATGTGTGTGATAAATGTTAGAATAATATTACAAAACATTAACTGTGTCAGATATTTATAAAATAATATTC